>NC_067398.1:516040343-516315343 GCF_016432865.1 Antechinus flavipes
GTGCATTATCCTGTTGATAAGCTGTTGTAATCTCTTTGCTAATATTTTATTTAAAAGGTTTGCTTGGAGAGGAGAAGTCAAGATGGCAGAGTAATGGCTGAAACTCACCCAATCTTTCCCCCAAATAGCTCCAAATTTTTTAAAATAATGACTCTAAATAAATTTTAGAGTATCAAAGAACCCCAAATGATGGGTGGAATATTTTCTAGCAGAAGGCTACTTAGATGGTCAGCAGAAAAGGTGTCAGACACCATGGTGAGAATCAAGTGTGGAGTCCCAGTGCAGGCCATGTCAGTGCAGCTCCCAACCCAGCCCCATCTGCACCTCTTGCCCAAGCCTTAGCCCCAACTTGACTTCTGAATCAGTGGCAGCACAAGTGGCTTTCAGAACTCTCAGCCCAGAGACACTAAAATGGACCTGTAAGGTCAGCAGAAAAGGTCTGTGGAACCAGGGGAAGAACTCGGCGCACAATCCCAGCCCAGGATATGTGAGCACAGCTCTGGTCATAGGCCCCAACTCTGGCCCAGACCCCAGTTTCAGCAAGGTGGATCCTCTGAATCTGCAGGTAGCAGAGCTGGACCTCTCCACCTATGGACACCAGGGAAAATTTGGAAGATCAATGGAAAATCTGTGGTGATAAGATAGCAGTCTTGTGTGCTGTTCCAGCAAAGGTCTCACAAGCATAGCTCCGGGACCAGTTTCAGGTATTATTTTAATTCACAAGATCACACAGCTACAGTGGAGTCTGAGCACTCCCAATAGCTCTAGAGCAGAAAAATGTACTTGTGTTAAGGTTCCTAGGAGAAGCTCTGAAAGCAGCTGCCCAAAATCCCTGAATTTTCAGACAGTGCACCCTTCACCCTGGAAACAGAGCCCTACTTTAACAAACAGTTAAAAACAGAGTATAGAATAGGAAATGAGGAGACAAAAAAAAAAGTTTCTGACAATTGAAAGTTATTATGCTAAAAAGGAAAATCAAAACATTCACTGAGGAGATGGTAACAAAGCCAAATCTTCTACATCCAAAGCCTCCAAGAAAAAGAAAGATTGGGAGTGCCAAGATGGCAGAATCAAGGCAGGAAGCTGCTCGAGCTGTCCCAATTACCCTCAGAAACCACAGGAGACCAAGGCTATGAACAGAGTCTGACAGAATGAGCCCACTCTCCAGTTCAGGATAGATTGGAAAAACTTCAAGAAAGATCACTCTCACTGATGTGAAAAGAGGTGTTGAACCCAGCTCAGACAATCAGTGAAAATAAGTGAGAGAGTCTTAATCACAACAGATCAGCAACTGGAGCCCTTGGCTCTGATTTAATAGTGAAGTAAACCAATGGGGAAGCCTCTAGTGCCAGCTCAGAAGGCAAATTCTTGGAAACTAGGCTATTTCCTGAAGAGAACGGGCAAAGCTATTCCCTGCAAACACAGAGGACTCTTTTGCTAAAAGCAAAGGCCCAGAGCTGCAGAGGAAGCTTAGGACAATGCCCTCTATAATCTAGAAGCAGAGCTGGACCATAAAAGTAAAAAAGAAAAGTGGAAATATCAAAAGAAAAGAAAATGAGCAAGAAACAGAATAGAAACTTGATCATAGAAAGCTTCTGTGGTGATAGGGAAGACCAAAACACTAAGACAAAAACAAAATGTCCACAGAAGAAATCCCAAAGAATGAAATTCGAGAGAGGCTTCTTGGAGATGCTCATAAAAGACATTAAAGGATAAATAAGAGAGATAGAAGAAAAAATGAGAAAAGAAGTAAGAGGGTTTGCAAGACAAAGTCAACAGCCAGGAAAAGGAAGGCAATTCTTTAAAAGGTACAAAATTGGCCAAATGCAAAAAGAAAAATCCACTGAAGAAAATAAGACCTTGAAAAGTAAAATTAATCAGATGGAAAAAGAGAAACAACAACAAACTGAAGAAAATCACACATTAAAAACTAAAAGGGGGCCAATGGAAGCCAATGACTTCAAATATAGTCTAACAAAATAAAAAGACAGTTCGGGGAGAGGAGGCTCACAGTTGCATAAGCTCCACGCTTTCTCTCACTATCCATTTCATTACAAGCCTCTGAATCAATGCTTGACTGAAAAAAAAACCCACAAATAGTTACCAAGAGAAGCCATCCTTGAGATCCGCCACGAAAGGTCTGTCTTTACTGGAGGGCTGGGGCGGTTTTAGATCGGGGGCAGTTTTAGATCGGGCGCAGGCGGCGGGCAGCTGCAGTGAGAGCACGGGAGCAGACTGGAGAGGGGGTGGGGAGTGATCACAGCCGTCTCTGCGGGGAGAGCTTCGCTACAGGTTTGGAACCTTCAGCAAATCAGCAGCCCAGCAGAGAAGCTAAAAACACCGGGGCTGAAGAATACAACCCCAAACAGCTGGAGTCTCTCAGGACCTGGCCACCCCCCCCTTTCCCCCCCTCAGTGACTCAGCACGCTTTGGGATCTCAGAGCGCAGGCGCAGCACAGTCCTGCTAGTGCCTCACTGCTGCCCCCTGCAGTCTGTAGAGGAAGCTCGATAACACACCCAGCCCCCCCCCCCCCCAAAGAAAGACTCCAGTTTTTTCTGTTTTTCTTTGGTAGTTTGTCTCTGATTAATAGACAGAATGAGCAAGAAGCTGAAGAGGACTTTAACCCTTGACAGCTTCTACACAGATAGAGAGCAGACTTTAAATCCTGAGGAGACTAAAAACAGGCAGTCCCCAGGTGATTCCCAAAGGAGGAGATCGTCTGTTCCTCAGCACAGATGAACCTCATAGAAGTGATTAAAAAGGCTCTCACAAGGGAGCTAGAAGAAAAATGGGAAAAGGAGAGGGAGGCTTGGCAAAAGAGCCTGGAGAAGTCAGTTAAAGAGAGAGTGGATAAAGAAGTAAAATCCTTGAAAAATAGGATTAGTGAACTGGAAACAGAAAACAGCTCTCTAAAAAACAAAATTGGCGAAATGGAAAAAAACTCCACAGAACAAAAGAACTCAATTGGACAATTAGAGAAAGATTTTAAAAAAGTGAGTGAAGAGAATACTTCACTGAAAATCAGAATTGAACAAGTGGAATTGAATGACTCGAGGAGACAAGAAGAATCAGTCAAGCAAATCCAAAAAAATCAAACAATGGAGAAAAATGTGAAATACCTTCTGGGGAAGACAACAGACCTGGAAAACAGATCCAGGAGAGACAATCTGAGAATCATTGGACTCCCAGAAAAACATGATGAAAAAAAGAGCCTGGACACTGTCTTCCAGGAAATTATCAAAGAGAACTGCCCAGAAGTCATAGGAACAGAGGAAAAAATAAACATTGAAAGGATTCATCGATCGCCCACTGAAAGGGATCCTAAAATCAAAACACCAAGGAATATAGTGGCCAAATGCCAGAACCCTCAGATGAAAGAAAAAATACTGCAAGCGGCTAGAAAAACCCAATTCAAGTATCAAGGAGCCACAATAAGGATCACCCAGGATCTGGCAGCATCCACATTAAAAGATCGAAGGGCCTGGAATATGATATTCCGAAAGGCTAAGGAACTTGGTATGCAACCAAAAATAACTTACCCAGCGAGAATGAGCATCTTTTTCCAGGGAAGAAGATGGACATTCAACGAAGTAAGCGAATTTCATCTATTTCTGATGAAAAAACCAGAACTTAACAAAAAGTTTGATCTACAAATATAGAACTCAAGAGAAATCTAAAAAAGTAAAGATTAATCTTGGGAACTATATTTTGACTATATAGATGTATGAAGAATACATGTATACCTTGTTCTAGAAATTGATGTGGAAAGGACATTGTACCAGAAAAAGGGTAAAGTGGGGGTAGTACATCTCATGAAGAGGCATAGGAAACCTATTTTATCTGAGAGAAAGAATGGAGGGGGATGAATATAGTGTGTATCTTACTGCCTTCAGAATTGGCTTTAAGTGAAAAATCTTAAGACATATTCAATCTATGGTGAAACTTCTCCCATCTCATTGAAAAGTGAGAAGGGAAAAGTGGAAAGGGAAGGAATAAGCTAAGCGGAAGGGAATACGGGAACTGGGAGGGAAAGGGGTAAGATAGGGGGAGGAACTCAAAGGCGGGGGAGGGACACTAAAAAGGGAGGGCTGTGAGAAGCAAGGGGTGCTCACAAGCTTAATACTTGGAAGGGGGGGAAAGGGGAAAGAAGGGAGGAAAGCATAAACCGGGGTTAACAAGATGGCAAGTAATACAGAATTGGTCATTCTAACCATAAACGTGAACGGGGTAAACTCCCCCATAAAGAGGAAGCAGTTAGCAGAATGGATGAAAAGCCAGAATCCTACAATATGTTGTTTACAGGAAACACACCTGAAGCGGGGAGATACATGCAGGTTAAAGGTAAAAGGTTGGAGCAAAATCTACTATGCTTCAGGTGAAGTCAAAAAAGCAGGGGTAGCCATCCTGATCTCAGATCAAGCTAAAACAAAAATTGACCTAATTAAAAGAGATAAGGAAGGACACTATATCTTGCTAAAGGGTAGCATGGATAATGAAGCACTATCTATATTAAACATATATGCACCAAGTGGGGTAGCATCTAAATTCTTAAAAGAGAAACTAAGAGAGCTGCAAGAAGAAATAGACAGTAAAACTATAATAGTGGGAGATCTTAACCTTGCACTCTCAGAATTAGATAAATCAAACCACAAAATAAATAAGAAAGAAGTCAAAGAGGTAAATAGAATACTAGAAAAGTTAGATATGATAGATCTCTGGAGAAAATGTAATGGAGACAGAAAGGAATACACTTTCTTTTCAGCAGTTCATGGAACCTATACAAAAATTGACCATATATTAGGACATAAAAACCTCAAACTCAAATGTAGTAAGGCAGAAATAGTAAATGCATCCTTTTCAGACCACGATGCAATGAAAATTACATTCAACAAAAAAGCAGGGGGAAGTAGACCAAAAAATAATTGGAAACTAAATAATCTCATACTAAAGAATGATTGGGTGAAACAGCAAATCATAGACATAATTAATAACTTCACCAAGAAAACGATAATAATGAGACATCATACCAAAATGTATGGGATGCAGCCAAAGCGGTAATAAGGGGAAATTTCATATCTCTAGAGGCCTATTTGTATAAAATAGAGAAAGAGAAGGTCAATGAATTGGGTTTGCAATTAAAAATGCTAGAAAAGGAACAAATTAAAAACCCCCAGTCAAACACTAAACTTGAAATTCTAAAAGTAAAAGGTGAGATCAATAAAATTGAAAGTAAAAAAACTATTGAATTGATTAATAAAACTAAGAGTTGGTTCTATGAAAAAACCAACAAAATAGACAAACCCTTAGTAAATCTGATTAAAAAAAGGAAAGAGGAAAATCAAATTGATAGTCTTAAAAATGAAAAGGGAGAACTCACCACTAACGAAGAGGAAATTAGAGCAATAATTAGGAGTTACTTTGCCCAACTTTATGCCAATAAATTCGACAACTTAAATGAAATAGAAAAATACCTCCAAAAATACAGCTTGCCCAAACTAACAGAGGAAGAAGTAAATATCCTAAACAGTCCCATCTCAGAAAAAGAAATAGAACAAACTATCAATCAACTCCCTAAGAAAAAATCCCCAGGACCAGATGGATTTACATGTGAATTCTACCAAACATTTAAAGAACAATTAACTCCAATGTTATATAAACTATTTGAAAAAATAGGGATTGAAGGAGTCCTACCAAACTCCTTTTATGACACAGATATGGTACTGATACCTAAACCAGGTAGGCTGAAAACAGAGAAAGAAAATTATAGACCAATCTCCCTAATGAATATTGATGCTAAAATCTTAAATAAAATATTAGCAAAAAGATTACAGAAAATTGTCACCAGGATAATACACTATGACCAAGTAGGATTTATACCAGGAATGCAGGGCTGGTTCAATATTAGGAAAACTATTAGCATAATTGACTATATCAATAACCAAACAAACAAAAACCACATGATCATCTCAATAGATGCAGAAAAAGCATTTGATAAAATCCAACATCCATTCCTAATAAAAACACTTGAGAGCATAGGAATAAATGGACTTTTCCTTAAAATAGTCAGGAGCATATATTTAAAACCATCAGTAAGCATCATATGCAATGGGGAAAAACTGGAACCTTTCCCAGTAAGATCTGGAGTGAAGCAAGGTTGCCCACTATCACCATTATTATTTAATATCGTATTAGAAACACTAGCCTCGGCAATAAGAGTCGAGAAAGATATAAAAGGAATTAGAGTAGGCAATGAGGAAACCAAACTATCACTCTTTGCAGATGATATGATGGTATACCTAGAGAACCCCAGAGATTCTACCAAAAAGCTATTGGAAATAATTCATAATTTTAGCAAAGTAGCTGGCTACAAAATAAATCCCCATAAATCCTCAGCATTTTTATACATCACCAACAAAACCCAACAGCAAGAGATACAAAGAGAAATTCCATTCAGAATAACTGTTGATACCATAAAATATTTGGGAATCTATCTACCAAAGGAAAGTCAGGAATTATATGAGCAAAATTATAAAAAAGTCTCCACACAAATAAAGTCAGACTTAAATAATTGGAAAAATATTAAGTGCTCTTGGATCGGCCGAGCGAACATAATAAAGATGACAATACTCCCTAAACTAATCTATTTATTTAGTGCTATACCAATCAGACTTCCAAGAAAATATTTTATTGATCTAGAAAAAATAACAACAAAATTCATATGGAACAATAAAAAGTCGAGAATCTCAAGGGAATTAATGAAAAAAAAAATCAAATGAAGGTGGCCTAGCTGTACCTGATCTAAAATTATATTATAAAGCAGCAGTCACCAAAACCATTTGGTATTGGCTAAGAAATAGATTAGTGGATCAGTGGAAAAGGCTAGGCTCACAAGACAGAATAGTCAATTATAGCAATCTAGTGTTTGACAAACCCAAAGCCCCTAACTTCTGGGAAAAGAATTCATTATTTGATAAAAACTGCTGGGATAATTGGAAATTAGTATGGCAAAAATTAGGCATGGACCCACACTTAACACCATATACCAAGATAAGATCAAAATGGGTCTATGACCTAGGCATAAAGAACGAGATTATAAATAAATTAGAGGAACATAGAATAGTTTATCTCTCAGACTTGTGGAGGAGAAAGAAATTTGTGACCAAAGATGAACTAGAGACCATTACTGATCACAGAATAGAAAATTTCGATTACATCAAATTAAAAAGCCTTTGTACAAACAAAACTAATGCAAACAAGATTAGAAGGGAAGCAACAAACTGGGAAAACATTTTCACAGTTAAAGGTTCTGATAAAGGCCTCATTTCCAAAATATATAGAGAACTGACTCAAATTTATAAGAAATCAAGCCATTCTCCAATTGATAAATGGTCAAAGGATATGAACAGACAATTTTCAGAGGATGAGATTGAAACTATTACCACTCATATGAAAGAGTGTTCCAAATCATTATTGATCAGAGAAATGCAAATTAAGACAACTCTGAGATACCACTACACACCTGTCAGATTGGCTAAGATGACAGGAAAAAATAATGATGAATGTTGGAGGGGATGCGGGAAAACTGGGACACTAATGCATTGTTGGTGGAGTTGTGAACGAATCCAACCATTCTGGAGAGCAATCTGGAATTATGCCCAAAAAATTATCAAATTGTGCATACCCTTTGATCCAGCAGTGTTTCTATTGGGCTTATATCCCAAAGAAATACTAAAGAAGGGAAAGGGATCTGTATGTGCCAAAATGTTTGTAGCAGCCCTGTTTGTAGTGGCTAAAAACTGGAAAATGAATGGATGCCCATCAATTGGAGAATGGCTGGGTAAATTGTGGTATATGAATGTTATGGAATATTATTGTTCTGTAAGAAATGACCAGCAGGATGAATACAGAGAGGACTGGCGAGACTTACATGAACTGATGCTAAGTGAAATGAGCAGAACCAGGAGATCATTATACACTTCGACAACGATATTGTATGAGGACATATTTTGATGGAAGTGGATTTCTTTGACAAAGAGACCTGAGTTTCAATTGATAAATGACGGACAAAAGCAGCTACACCCAAAGAAAGAACACTGGGAAACGAATGTAAACTATCTGCATTTTTGTTTTTCTTCCTGGATTATTTATACCTTCTGAATCCAATTCTCCCTACGCAACAAGAGAACTGTTCGGTTCTGCAAACATATATTGTATCTAGGATATACTGCAACATATCCAACATATAAAGGACTGCTTGCCATCTAGGGAAGGGGGTGGAGGGAGGGAGGGGGAAAAAAATCGGAACAGAAACGAGTGTCAATATAATGTAATTATTAAATAAAAAATGAAAAAAAAAAAGAATGAGAGCAGTTCTCCAGCCAAAAAAAAAAAAAAATAAAAAGACAGAAAAATTCACTCTATCCCAAAATAAGGGCAAAATACATACATAATTGAGATATAAAGGATGATACCATAAACAAAAGAGGACAACAAGAGACAATTTACCTATCAGATTCTTGGAGAAGGAAAGAATTTATGACTGAAGAACTAAAGAACATTATGAAAGACAAAGGCAAAATGGACAACTTTGGTTTCATTAAATTCAAAAGGTTTTGCACAAACAAAACCAACAGAAACAAGATTAAAGGGGAAGTACAAAGCTGGGAAAAATCTTTATATTTAGTATTCCTGATAAAGATCTCATTTCTAAAATATATAAAGAACTGTTTCAAATCAATAAGAACACAAGTCATTCCTCAATTGAAAAATGGTCAAAGGATATATACAGACAATTTTCAGATAAAGAAATTGCAACTATTTTTATTTATATGAAAAGATGCTCTAAATCACTATTGATCAGAGAAATGGGAATTAAGATAATTCTGAGGTACCACTACACATCTCTCAGATTGCCTATGATGGCAGGAAAAGATTATGATGAATGTTGGAGGGGATGTGGGAAAACTGGGACATTAAAACATTGTTGGTGAATTTGTGAACTGATTCAACCAATTTGGAGAACAATTAGGAATTGTCTCCAAAGGACCATCAAACTATGGATATCCTTTGATCCTGCAGTGGGTCTAGAAAGAAGGTTTGTATACCAGAGATCATAAAGGAGGGAAAGAGGCTTACATATGCAAAGATTTTTGTGGAAACTCTTTTTGTAGTAGTAAGAAACTGGAACCTGAGGGATGACCATCAGTTGGAGAATGGCTGTATTAATTATAGCATATGAATGTTATAGAATATTATTGTTCCATAAGAAACAATCAGTGGGATTATTTTAGAGAGGCCTGGAGAAATTTAAATGAAATGATGCTAAGTGAAGTGAGCATAAATAGATCATTGTACACAATGATCAATTTTGATAAATATAGCTCTTTTCAAAAATGAGATCATTCAGCTCAGTTCCAATGGTCTTCTGATGAAGAGAGCCATCTGTACCCAGAGAAAGGGAACTGAGTGTAGATCACAATATTACATTTTCACTCTTTTTCTTGTTGTTTGTTTGCATTTTGTTTTCTTTCTCATTTTTCCTTTTTGATCTGATTTTTTTTTTCTTGTGTGACATTATGTATAAAAGAATTGTGCACGTTAAACATTAACTTGCCATCTAGGGAAGGAGGTGGGGAGGAGAGAGGAAAATAATTTGGAACAAAAGGTTTTGCAAGGTGAATGTTGAAAATTAGCTATACACATGTTCTGAAAATAAAAATATTTATTTAAAAAAAATAATGAACAGGATGATTTCAGAAAAACCTTTAAAGACTTACATGAACTGAAGGTAAGTAAAGTAAGCCAAAAAATGAAGAACAAGATAATTTTAGAAAGGCCTTGAAAGGTTTACATGAAGTAATGCTGAGTGTAATAAGCAGAACCAGAAATACATTATGTGCAGTTACGAGATTATGAGATAATCAACTATGAAAGAGTTGGTTCTTCTTAATGATTAAGTGATTGGAAGCAATCCCAAAAAACTTTGGATAGAAAATGCCATCCACATGCAGAAAGAGAACTGTGGAAATTGAATGTAAATTAATACATGCTATGTTCACTTCTTTTTTCTATTTTTTTCTCTCCTGTGTTTTTTTTTTTTTTCATTTGCTATGATTTTTTCTCTTTCAACATGGTTCATAAAGAAATATATATTTGAAACTAATATGCATTTATCAGCAGAAAGAAAATAATGTTTAAAAATTAAGAACTGGTTTTAGGCCATGGAAGGGCTCATAAGGAACTTTGAAAATCAAGTAAGATTCATAGAGGAAAAATTAAAGAACTGAGAGAGGTACAATATTAAATACAAAAATGAAATGAGAATAAGAATGCCTTTAAATGAAAAATTGGGTCAATTGGGAGAGGAGGCACAAAAGCTCACTAAGGAAAATAATTACTTTGAAAATAAAATTAATCAAACATAATCTAATGACTTTATGAAAAATAAGCTACAATAAAGCAAAACCAAAAATAATGAAAAAAATAGAAAATATATGAAATATCTCATTGGAAAAACAACTCTTCTAAAAAAACAATAGCAGAGATAATTTAACAGTTATTGATCTACCTAAAAGTCATTTTTCAAGAAATGATCAAGGAAAATTGTCCTGAATTCTAGAAGTAGAGGTTAAAATAGAAATTGAAAGAATTCATCAATCATCTCCTGAAAGAGATCCAAAAAAACAAAACAAAATAAACAAACAAAAACAGGAATATTATAGCCAAATTTAAGAAATCCTAAGTTGAGAAGAAAACATTGCAAGCATCCAAAAATAAACAATTCAAATATAGTAGAGCTACAGTCAGGATAACAAAAAATTTAGAAGCTTCTACATCAAAGGACCAGAGAGAGTCCTAAGGATATGATATTCCAGAGAGCAAGGGAGCTAAGATTGCAACCAAAAATCACCTACCCAGAAAAACTGAGTATAATCCTTCAAAGGAAAATATGTTCATTCACTGAAATAGAGGATTTTAAAACATTCATGATGAAAAGACCAGAGCTGAATGTAAAATCTGATTTTCGAATACAGCCCTCTGGAGAAACATAAAGAGGTAATCAGGAAAGTGATATTATAAAGGACTTAGTAAGGTTTATCTGTTTACATTCCTAAATGGGATGATGATATTTGAACTTCATTAGTTCATTAGAACTTTCTCATTAATGTGGCAATTTGAAAAAGTATATGTACATATATATACAAATGTATTTTTATTGAATATGAAGGGATAATATATTTTTAATTAAAGGTTTTTATGTTCAAAACATATGCATAGATAGATAATTTTCAATTTTCATCCTTGCAAAACATTGTATTCCAAAATTTTTCCCTCTCTTTCCCTCACTTCCTTGCCATGTTAACAAGTCATCCAATACATGTTAAACATGTGCATTTCTTTTATACATATATCTACAATTATCATACTATACAAGAAAAATCAGATCAAAAAGGAAAACAAATCAGAAAGGAAATAAAATGCAAGCAAAGAACAACAAAAAAGAGTGAAAATACTATGTTGTGATCCACACTTAGTCCGACGATCTTCTCTCTGTGTGTAGATGGCTCTCTTCATCATAAGACTATTAAAGAGTCATGTCCACTAAAATTGATCATCATATAATCTTGCTGTTGCAATGTACAATGATTTCCTCTGTTCTACTCACTTCACTTAGCATTAGTTTATGTTAGTCTCTTCACACCTCTATTAAATCTGAATAATATCTTCTTGAAAAATTATAAAATTAAGTGGTGAGTGGGAAATATACTGGGAGAAAGGGAAAGGGAGAAGTGCACTAATCATTTGCCATTAAAAAGAGGCAAGAAAAAGCTTTTACAATGAAGGGGAAGAGGGATAGAGGGTGAGTGAGTGAACTTAACTCTCATCAGAATTGGCTCAAAGAGAAAATAACAATTATAGTCTATAAGTATATAAAAATATATTTTTCCCTTAAGGAAAATAGGAGGGGAAATGTGATATGGGAAGCAGGGAGGGTGATGAAAAAGAGCGCATGTTGAAGGAGGGAGTGATCAGTAGCAAAAACACTTTTGAGTAGGGGTAGGGTGAAAGGAGAGAGAAAAAATTGGGAGAAATACAATTAACAATATTAATTGTAAAAAATATTTTTAAGGAAGTTTCTCTGATAAGGTCTCATTTCTCAAACACAGGAGAAACTGAATTAAATTTATAAAAGAAATAAGAACCATGCCCCAGTTGATAAATGATCAAAAGACATAACCTGAGAGCTATAAATTCATGCATATCATTTGACATAAGACTGCTACTAGACATGAATGCCAAAAGAGATTTGGGAGAAAAACAAAAAGGAAAATAACCTATATGCTAAAAAAATAATAATCATAGCAGCTCTCTTCTCAGGGCAAAAAAAAAAAAATTTGGAAATTGAAGGAAAGCCTATCCATTGGGGAATGCATCAATAAAATGTGGCATGTGTTTGTGATGGAATATTAACATTCTCTGGGAAATGTTGAACAGGATGCTTGAATAAAAGCCAAATAAACAAAAAACCCTAAAAGTCCGTGAACAAAGTGAAATGCCCTATGTGCAAAGTAATAGCAATGTTCTGGGATGACCAGCTGTGAATGACTTTGCTATTCTCAGTAGTACAATCATCCATGACTACTCTGAAGGACTTATGATGAAAAATCCCATTCCTACCCAGAGAAAGATCTAATTGTATCTCAATACAGATAGAAGCATTCCCTCTTTCTCCATATATATATTAACTTAATTTTTCTTATGGATTTTAATTTTTGTTGAGGTGGGAGATCTAAGATTTCTATTACAACTTGACTTTTATGGAAATGTTTTCCATAACTTCACATGTGGTTTCTTAAGTATGGGAGGGAATAAGGAAGAAAATCTAAAACTCCAAAAGACAAGTGTTGAAAATTTTTTTGTTTTGAATGTAACTGGGGGAAAATATTAAATACATTAAAAATAATTAGAAAATTTTGCATCAATATTTGGTAGGGTGATTGATCTTTAATTTTCTTTCTCTGTTTCAGTTTTTTTTCTGGTTTAAGTATCAGCACCATATTTATATCATAGAAGAAATTTGGCAGGACTTTTTTTTTTTAACCATTTTCCCCAAATATTTTACATTATATTGGAATTGAGCTTTAAAAGTTTGGTAGAATTCACTTATAAATCCAAATAGCTGTGGATTTTTTTTTTCCTTAGGGAGATCCTGGATGGTTTGTTCAATTTCTTTTTCTAAATTTTTTTTTTAAGTACTTCACTTCTTCTTTTATTAATGTGAGTTTGTAGTGATCTGAAAAGGATGCATTTATTATTTCTCCCTTCCTGCATATGATTGGTTTTTATGACCTAATTCATGTCCAATTTTTGTTTAGGTGTCATGTACTGCTGATAAAAAAATCATATTCCTTTCTGTCTGTATTAAGTTTTTTCCAGAGGTCTATTATGTCTAAGTTTTCTAAGATTCTATTAACCTCTTTAGTTTCTTTCTTGCTTATTTTTGGTTAAATTTATCTAACTCTGAGAAGGGAAGATTGAGGTCCCCTGCTAGTATAGTTTTGGTATCTATTTCTTCTTGTAACTGGCTTAATTTTCTTTCTAGAAATTTGGATGCTGTACCACTTGGTGCATATAAATTTTGTAATGATATCACTTCCTTGTCTATGATACCCTTTAACAAGATGTAGTTTCTTTCTTATATCTTTTAATAAGATCTATGTTTGCTTTTGCTTTAACTAAGATCAGAATTGCTACCCCTGCTTTTTCTTTCTTTTTTCTTTTCACTTTAGCTGAACCATGATAAAGTCTGCTCCAGACTTTTACTCTTTCTCTGTATTTGTCTTTGTTTCAAATGTCTTTCTTGTGAACAAAATAATGTGGGGTTCTGATTTTTAATTCATTCTGCTATCTGCTTCTGGTTTAATGAAGAATTCATCCCATTTACATTCACAACTCTGTATTTCCAGCCATCCTGTTTTCTCCCCTATACATATTTTTTTCTCTTTTTCAATCCTGCCTCTATTTAATAGTGTTCCTTTTCTGACCCACTCCACTCTCCACCTGCCCTCCCTTTTGTCATCATTCCTCTTTTCTCTTTCCCCTTTCTCTATCTAGCTCCTTTCTTTTCTTTCTCTTTTCTCCTCCTATTTTCTTATAGGGTAAGAAAAATTTCTGTACCCAATTTAGTGAATATTTTATTTCTTCTTTGAGTCAAAGTCTTAATGAAATTAAGCTTCAAACAATGCTTATCTCCCTCCCTTCTTTCATTCTAGTGTAATAGATCCTGTGTGCCTCGTCATGTGATCTAGTTTATTATGATCCTTTACTCCCCCTTTTGTTTTCTCCCAGTATATTTTTTTTTTCCTGAGGCAATTGGGATTAAGTGTCATGCCCAGGGTCACAAGCTAGGCAGGGTTAAGAGTCTGAGGCCAAATTTGAACTCAGATCGTCCTGACTTCTGGGCTGGTGCTCTATCCACAGCATCACATAATTACCCCTCCAAGTACAATTCTTAATGATACTTTCTTTAATATCACATCAGTGTCAATTCATTCTGACACCTGTCCCCTCTAACTTCCCTAATAAAAGATAGAGCATTCAAGAGTTATAAATATCCTTTTCCCCTCTAGGGACCTTTAAATAATGTTTTGTTTTGTTTTGTTTTGTTTTGTTTCTTTCCTGCTTTCCTTTCTATTTTTTCCTTGACTCCTGTGTTTGAGGATCAAATTTTCTGTTTAGTCTTGGTCTTTTCATATAAATGACTGGAACCCCTCTCTTCATCGATGAAAGGCTGGCAATTTGCCTTTTGTATTGAGACTGGAGGCTCCCCCACTGATCTGTTCTGCTACTGAGCCAAGTTCGAGGGTCTTAGTTGCTGATTTGTTGTGATTAAGAACTTCTCACTGACTTTCTGAAATACCATCTGACCTAGGGTGAATACCACCCCTTTCACCTCAAGGAAACTGACCTTTCTTATAGTTTTTCCAATCTATCTTGAGCTGGAGGTGATTTCATACTGTCAGATTCTGCTAGGAGGCTTTTTCGTGTATTTTTTGAGGGAAACTGGGAAAGCGTCAGCAGCTTCCTGACTTCACTCTGCTGTTATGCCGAGATACAGATACAAGAGAGATTAATATAATATGAAGTGAAGAGTTTACTGAAGCCTGAGGCTGTTGGGGGAATACCCATATCAGGAAGCTCAGAACAGTGGGAGGTGGAGATTTTTAAAGGTCAAAAGCACTAAGAGAGGAGGTTCTATAGCATAAGGGGAACAACAAAAGTGTAGAGTGAAGATTATATTTCTTAATGTTAGGCATAGACTTAAGAAACAGCAGTGACCATAAGTTCTGTCTATCTAGAGGAGACATGCTGAAATGTCAGGGTGTCCTCAAGGCTGATGAGCAGATGTGTTGTAAGATACCGATTATTTCAGGAGACAGCCTTCCCACAATATTTTCATAACCTTGAAATAAAGGGGCTCCAGCTTGCAGGTGTTAGGAATGTTTCAGGGAATTGCATGTTCCAGGAAATATCAATCTTGGAACCAGGTGAAGTTTCAAGGGGCCCCAGCAGTTTCAAGTGCTCCTTCTCCCAGAAGCACAGGGGATCACAGAATTCAGAGTACTTCAATGCCATCTTGTCTCTGCCCCTGGAACCCACTGTAATTATTTTAGAAAGGGAAAATTCTATGAGAACAATATCAGCATAGGATATAGGTTTCTGCTTGATTTGAATCATATGGAGAAAAGGAAACATTAAATTGGCTACTTTGAGATGTCACAACCTTTAAAATCTGTTCCTTTAAATATATATATTTAAAAAGTTCCTTTAAACTTTTTTTTTAAATTTTATGCCTCATATAAAATTTAAGGAAATGTGATAGTCCAAAAGTCAGAAAGGATCTTGTTTGAAACCTAGCTCTGATAATGGCTGTGCGACTTTAGACAAATTATATAACCACTCTAAGCTCCAGTATCTCCTAGAACATGGGAAAGAGGCAACAACAGCTCAAATATCAATCTGAGGGTTGTTCTGGACCTCTAGTGAATTAATAATGAATGTTGAACATATTGCAATTCCTAAAAAGAAAATTTGATGCTAAAGCCTTCACCCTAATTAAAGATGTACAAGTAAGGAAAAGGTGGTTGTTTTGTTTGGAGTTTTTGGGTAGTTATTATTTGTTTGTTTTTGTTTTGTTTTATTTTTTTACTTCACTAAAACAGAAAAGCACTGGTAGGGACTTAGCTCACTCAAGCAACTTAGTATTCAAACCAAACACTGTTTATGTAGAGGGGAATAAGTATGTATATAAAGACAAAAATATTTTGATTGGATCATGTGAATAGAAGGAGGTGGAAATTTAGGCTCCTGACTAAAGTGTTAATTGGTCCAGAATTCTAATAAGATGATGGACTGAGAATGTGTGGCATCTGCTGCTCACAATCATTATGATGAGATGAGGATTGATTTTATTTAGTTTAGGGTTTTTTTTTGTTTGTTTGTTTGTTTGTTTTGTTTTTTGCAGTAGGTAATAGAAGTTATTCTTTGCCTTATTTCTTTCTTACCTAGCTTTTACAATTGAATAAATGGAAAAGATATTAGCTTTAAAAGGTCAACTTTTTTTCCCCCCACTGCATGCAGGACCATCACCTATCATCCTGATATTGATATAGCCATTGGATCCAGATGGCTCTCTAAGAGAAAGGGAGGCTGGTGACTTTTCATGGCCTTTTGGTCTTAAATGCAATTCACTTGCATTACATGGCATCGCTACCCTGATGTCATAGTTCTTTTTGGAAATAAAGAACAAACCTCAAAAATAAGGAGAAAGGATTAGAGCACATGGTGATTGTCTTTTCCTGTGAGACCAATTTCTCCAAAGTTAAATAGGGATAAGGCATGGAGGTTCTTCATAATAACTATATACTACTACTGATTTTATAAAATATCCAATTTGGTACTAACCATACCCCTGATACAGTACCATAATCATATCTATATCATTTCTCTAACATAACTGCATCATCCTCATCTCTACTGCTTGTGAAAAATCATTAGTGGCTTATAAAGTAGGGGGAAAATTTAAAGCAATAAACAAGTATATCATGATCATTAGTATTACCCAAATCATAACCCCATATTTCCTTCAATGTTGTAGACATTGAACAAGTTTAGTCAGGAACATGGTAAGAACTATACGAATGTTAAAAAAGTACTCTTTTTTAGTCTTGAATACAATTATTATAGAATGCCAAAAGTTAATATGTAAAATAATATGAAAATTCACTTTCTTTTCTTTCTTTCTTTTTTTTCCCCCTGAGGTAATTGTGATTAAGTGATTTGCCCAGGGTCATACAGCTAGGAAATGTTAACTGGCCACATTTGAACTCAGGTCTTCCTGACTTCAGGGCTGGTGCTTTATCCACTATACCATGAAAATTCACTTAACTGAATTGATGTTATTTGGTATATTTATTCTAGGTCATAATTCTTCAAGTCTAGTGTTTAGGGTGTACAACTGATAATAATGAATAACTTGCATTCATCTAGCCACATTTATTTCCACAATTATCTTAAGTGAGCTCTACCACTTAAACCTTGGGAATGACACTTAAACATTGTGGTTTTCCTGGAATTTTCCTTTTACCCATTTTTTTAAATGCTTGCCTAATGAAGAGTCATTTGTTCTGGGACAACTCCATATTGAATAGTAAAGTTCCCATAAAGTTTATATTCCTGGACAACCTAATATTGAATAAGGACCTATACTCCTCATCAGCCTTTTTTCATGCCTTTCCTTTTCTTCCTGCATGATTGAGAAAGCATCAGTTTGGAATTGAGACTTACTTCTCCTTGTCCTTCCTGAATTTGGAGGATTAAAATATACTACCTCCTTCACAGCTAACTAAGCATTGGAGGTATCTACTTTAATCTGCTATCAAGAAAAGAATTGAGTGTGCAGGCTTGCTCCCAGTGATAATCATGGGTGAATGGCCCTCAAAAATTTCTCCTGACTTGCTCTTTAGAATTTAAAAAGAAAATCTGTGTTCAGGCCTTCATTTCAATTAAAAAATAATAAAAAGAGAAAGTTTAAAAGGAGAGGGTCTTATTTGTCTGTTTGTTTTTAATGCAAAAAAGCAGACAAATGTTGATGGGCCAGTTGATTGCGCCTACCAGATCATTGTGTTACCTAATTTAATCATTTCTGTGTTAAATTTTACTGCTTTACTAAGGAAAAAAAAAAAAAAAAAAACAACTATTTCTCTCTTCTTACTTTCTCCTCCCACTCAAAAAAAAAAAAAAGAAAGAAAAAAGAAAAAGAAAAAGAAAAAAGGAGAAAAAATCCTTTTTATCAAATATATATCATCAGGCAAAACAAGTATCCTTATTAGTTAAATGCATAGTTGTGTCTCTTTCTGCATATTTAGTCCATCATTTACCTGTCAGTAGGTATTATATTCTTAATCATTAGTCCTTTTGGATCATGGGATCATTGTATCAGAGTTCTTTGCCTTTCAAAGTTTTTTTTTTGCATTTACACATTGTTACTAAGTATAAATTGACCTTCTAGTTCTGCCCACTTAATTTTTCATTTCATGTAAGTTTTCCCAGGTTTCCTTGAAACTGACTAATTTCTTTTACATGATAATAATTAATGATATTATCATTCCATGTATTGTTCTACCATTCCTAAATTAATGGGAACACTTTTGATTTCCAGATTTGTTTGGTATATGTTTCTGTACAAATTACTAATCTCTGTTCCATTGAGGTTGTCACCACCACTTTCCACAAATTAACAACCCTAGGACCAGGGAGCAGTCAAGTTATAAAACACAGCTGTGCTAAAATGATGAAGTACGATCATGACTTTCAGTTTCTCCATACCACAATAGGGACAGGAGAGCAGACTACACTGAAAGAAAGTAAAGAGATAATATAAATATGTTGAAACATATAGATCCTTTCCCCTTTTTTGATTGGTTTGGCATTTACTGCTAGTAGTGATATTGTTTGGACAAAATATATATTGTTCAGTCATTTGGTAAGGTATAGTTCAAAATTTCCTTAGAAAATGATTATTGTAATTCACAGCACTAATGTGCCTTCTTTCCTTACAACATTTCTAGTATTTATTTTTTCCTTTTTCTGAAAACCTCTCTATTAAAAGTGAGTTAAAATATCAAATTATTTTCATCTCTCCGTCTCTGTCTCTGTTTGTCTCTCTGTATCTATTCTCCTTTTTAAATAAGACTCTTGCTTTTAAACCATTTTTATCCCCATGCCATGCTTTCATATTTGAACTCTCTTTTCCATGTTTACATTCTATTTTCTAAACATACATACTTTTAATGATTTTTTCTTTATTGTGGACTTTTATCAACAGTTGTAAACTATCTTTTCCTTTTTAGTTGCAGGCTATATTAATTAGATATTCATTCTATAAAATACATCATTTTCAACCTTTTAAAGACATATTCAATCCCTCATCAGAAAGTCATCCTTTCAACATTTGAAGTCATAATCTAGAAATTTAAATTCAATTCCCAGGAACTCTATTAATCAAATACCTACTACCTAAATCTGCCTTTCTCTTTTATATGCCCATGACAGACATGTGTGATGCACACACCACCTGTGTCATTATGGTTTTCTGTTTTTTGCCCAATACTTCATAATATTTGTTACTGTTTTCTGGTTTCCTTCTGGCAGAAAGAATACCCACATGAACCATTAGAAGTAGGAATTACTTTGATAAGGTAGGTTTTCTGTCACATCCTAGATGCATGTCCTACAAATACAATACATTTTTGTATTTTTTTTTATATTGACAAATAGCTGTTTTAATAATCTTGGGTAAGGACTCTCTCACCACCACTACTATTCTTTTATCCACCCTTTGAACTATTTCAATAATATTTCCTTTGATACCACTGTTTCATTTTACCTTGAAGGACATGAAGATATTTTTTACTTAGAGAAGAATATCCTGAATTATTTTCCCCCATTCATTATGATTATTTGGTCCATTAATTAACATTTAAGAAGTACTTAATATATAGCAGTCCCTCTGATAATTAGAAAGACGTTAAAATATGCTCTTTCCCTGATGAACTCATAATCAAAGAAGAGTAGAAAATATACAATAACTCACATACAAAAATGGGAAAAAAGCCAACTAAAGATTAAGTAGAAAATAATAAAAGAGGGAGAGCAATGGAATGAAAAAAAAACTTTAAAATAACTTTCTTTAGAATGTGAAATTTTAGCTAGAACTTAAAGACAGGGAATCCAAGAATCAGAGATGAGGAGAAATGCATTCCACACATGAGCGAATAGTCAATGGACATATTTGGGAGTCTAGGGATGAATATCTTTGTCAAAAATCACTAAAGAAGTCAAGATCACTAGACAAAAATATATTTTTGATGGGAAGTTGTAGAAGATATCAAAAAGCTCAGAAAATATGTGAGAAGGTAGAATTACAAAGGCCTTTGCATGTGAAACAGAGGATGCTATATTTCTGAAGGGGATAGGTAATCATTAATTTTTGTTGAGTAGAGGAGTGATATGATCAGCCCTGGACTTTAGAAATATCTAGTCTGTGAAGGACAAAGTAGAGTGATCATAAGATCATAGGAGTTAGGATTTCAGGAGCCCTTAGAAATCATCCAATCCAACCCCTTCATTTTACTCATGATATCACTGAGTATTTGGATGAAGTTTATATTTTAGAAAAGAAATCAGGATCATAAAAACAAGATAAATTTAAAAGGATGTAACACTAGTCAATAGCAAGAGTAAAGGTAGAACAAAAGTCTTAGAATTTTCAAATCAATGTTCTTTTCACTACACCATAATGTGTTTATCATAATTTTGATGGAACATTACATGTAAGGAAAGATTTTGCTTTACTTAAATTATGTGATTGTCATTGTTTGACTAAATTGTGTGATAGTCCTATCCTAAAGTGCTAATACAAACTGCAAAGAAAGATAATAGATCTCCCTTTCCTCTGTTTTCCCTCTACTTTCTTTCTTTTTATCATATGTTTATTGATACAATTTGGTTTTCTATACTTTAATTTCTGAAGAAATTTCTCCTTTCTGATCTTCAAGAACCAAATGGAAAAGATCTGTCCTGGATGATTTCAACATCTGCCTTCATGCAGGATCAAATCCTTTCTTTTCTTATTTTATCCATTCTGAGATTTAATATAGAAATGCTATTTACATTATATCAATTGGATTAGAAAAAGCAATTTCAGTTTTAGAAATAGTTTGACATTGTCTAGCTGATTTTCTTAATTTTAGTTAAGTTTCCTCACTACAAAGAGTTTTAAATGATGACAAGGGGAGGGGTGGGAAAGGGAAACTGCTTGGAATATAGAATAAGAAAAAATACATACATATATATGTATGAATATTGAATATGAGGGACCATAAAAAGAAAAAGAGGGAGAGATCAATCGATCAAATATTGTCTAAGTATTTTGTGTCTGGTATCATATAAGGAACTAAGAGACATATAGAATATGCCTAAGGCAGAATGTCTGTCCTCAAGCAATTTAAAATCTCCTTGGGAGAGATGAAATGCAATGAAGTGATCAGGGGAAGGAATGATAAATGGTCTCCCAAATATCTTAGTATATCTATGTATATAAATAGCTTATAAAAAGATAGTGAATAGAAGGGTGGTTTTGGAGAGAGGAAGTCTTGAGGACAAATCTAATCTCAGGAAATTACTAGGTATGTGACTCAGGATAAGTCACTTTTACTGTCTTTTTGATTCAGTTTGCTCATTTGTAAAATGGGAATAATAAAAGCAAACTTGTAGTAAGAATCAGATGAAATAATAATTATAAAAAGCTTTAGCACTGTGACTTACACATAGTAAGAACTATATATATATATATATATGTTATTTATTATTCATATGTGCTAGGTAGCTAGGGAAACTGAATAAAGTGTTACCCGATTGAACAGAACAAAAGGCAGAGTGCAACAAGCAAACTGATGAACAGTCAAAAAAATGCAGTTTGTAAAGCAAGTAATAGATATGCTCCAAACACATGTGGCTTTATGCATCTTTTATTTAACAGAGACTCCAAACTTAAAATCAACATTTTGCTTATAATATCGGTTGTATTTTCTAAAAAATTTAGGCTACATAAGACTGTGTATAGTGTATATTACACTGAGAAGTAGCCTTATTGCCAAATCTTTTGTGTTATAGAATCTAAAGAGAAATAACACATATATTTTGTCCTGTCAAGAAGCCTAGAAGTTAGAATGACAAGAAGTGTTTCCCAGCATGAATAAACCGTGAAGCATATTTGGAAATTGGGGTTTTAATGATAATTGGCGTTAAAAACCTTATTGCAAAGCAGGCGCAATTTTCCTTTAATTGTTTCAGAACACCATGTGTGATGAGACCCTGACAGAATGCAAATTATTTCTATGGGATATGAGAAGGAGAAAGGAAAGCTTTCATTTCTGTGTTCTTTATGAAAAAATATTATTGGATGATAATTTTACAGCAAAAGTAAGCCAGAATCTATTATATTAGTCATTTTTTTTTTTTTTTTTTTGCAAACCAAATGTCTTGGATTCTTATAAGCCCTTGACAAAAAACTGAAAATTGACAAACTTGGAAAGTAGGTTTCTAAGCTCTACAATCATAGAGAATGCCTATACAAAAAAATTGAAAGCAAAGAATCAGAAGAATCTGGAATCATTGTGGATTATTTGGCATATCTAAAAATGGAATTTGCCTGGATGCTCCCTTTAGTCCTACTATATCTATTCTAGATGTGTGAGAAGATGGGTCTGAATGTATTGCATATAAGACATTGGGGAATATATAGTAGAACAACAATAATAAGTAGAAGAATAATGATTTAGGATTTGGAGGCTTACAAAGTACTTTACAGTCATTATTTTATTTGATCCTCACTGCCACCCCAAAAATTATTATCCCAATTGTGCAGTGAAAAATCTGACTGAGGAGAGATTATGTGACTCATTAGAATCATAATATTAGCAGGCATTTGACTGAGGATATTTTTGGCTCAAGACTCACTCTCTATGCCTTATGCTTCTAATCTCTAATACTTTAAAAGAAGACATATCAATCATTTGGGACCTGTCCCTACAGATACTTCATAATCATATTAAAGTGAGGAGGAGACTTCGAAGTGGGAAAAGTAAGTCATAACTAGATCAAAAGCCTGCCTCATCAGCTCTCAAGAAAACATTTATTTTTCAAGGCATGTGATATAAGTGCTAGAAAAAAAAATCCATTATTCTCTTGAAGTCTCCAGTAAAGTAAACCTTTCCTAAATTAATTCTGCCATAACTCTCTGAACAATCAACCAGTTGGGAGTTAGACATAAGGGGAAATTTGTTTTTTTCAGACTTATTTATCATTTAAAAATAATTGCTGTTTAAGAGCATTGTTTTTTCATTAAACATCAATGAAACCCTTGAATAATAATTACTATCAAGTCTTGGTCAAAATATTCCCAAGTTTCATTTAAGGCTCCCCACCTGCCTTGTCAAGGGACTTTATATGAATGTATTTAATTTTGGCTATGATGCTAGGAGTAAGACTTTTGCAACAGCAGGGATAAAACTAAATCCAACTCACACAGGTGCTGTGAGTTTAATTAATAGTTTAAATTCTTAGGTTTAAAAAAAGTGCATAAGTGAAAGCATTGTTATGATTTCATGGGAATATTATAAAAATCCTTTAGAAATCTGGCAGAAATTACTAGGATAAATTTATATTCAATATGCTCCCCAGTAGTGCTCCATTGATTTCTATTGAAGTGTTTAAAGCATCTCTAATAATCATATATCTTTCCACAGTCCACACAATTGTTCTTGAAATTTTTTAGTACATAAAGAGAAATACTCTTTAAAATGAGCAGAGAACATACTTTTAATATGCAACTTGAAGCAAAGTTTGAATACATTCTATGATATGACAAGAGTTTTTCATTTGAGTTGAAATAGAAAATGCCATAACATAACATGATGCTTTGATAGTACCAATAGTTAATAAATCTTTATTAAACATTTACTCTATGCCAGTCACTGCTCTAGGCCTTGGGAACACAACTTAAAAAAAGACAGTCCCTTTCATTAAGGAGCTTACAATCTAAAAAGGAGAGACAACACTCTAAAAGAAACTATCAAGGTATGAAGAAAGGTACCAGGTGTAGTGGAATATCTGTGGGGTCATGGTCGGAATGTCCCAAAGCAATGTAGCCATTTAGAAATTGAGGAGCCCTTCCTTAAACAGAAGTTTTGGAGTTCATGGCTTTGACCTTTAATTAAAGGGACAGAGGGTAATGATTATTTATGAATACCAAAGCTGATTAAATCTTATAAAATCATGAATTTTCCTCATGATGAATTCATTGGAGAAGTTAGATTTTCCAAAGTAGTACAGCCACAAAGAAAATAAAAAATGGTATATTAGTATTCTTAAAATAGATATTCAGAGTAAATCAATATAGTTTAATTTGATTTTTATATCTATAGCTACTCAATGCAATAATGTCTGATTAATATACATTGATACATGATATCTATTTTCTCTCTGTCCCTGTGTGTTTGTGTCTTTTTCTCTGTCTCTCTGTCTCAGTCTCTGTCTCTCTCACACACTCTCTGTTAATCTCTCTCTCTCTCTCTAAGAGTTATAACACATTCTTTTTTTTTTTTTTTTTTTTTGGTCCTATATGACTGAAGAAATGTTGCTTTCTTCTCTAGAAATCTTTCTTCAAGACTAAATTTAAATGGATCCCAGAACCACCCTCTCAAAATAGAGTCTAATAAGCATGTTATAGGATCTTTTCTACTAAGTCATTAAATTGCTAGCAATCTGTCTAGTTCACGGCAGTTTACTGATTACTTTGTGCTATACATAGATTTATGGGGTTTAAACAAGGGAGTATTAGTTCTCTTTATGAGGAAAGAACAGAATATATTTCCTTGGTGCCAGTGCAAAAAGGGATAAATAAGAGAGAAACAGATACTGGCACACAAAGCTAACCAACAGCGTAAGGAACATTTCTCATAACCCATGTTCTAATCCTGCCTCACATTCATTAACTTTATGACTCTGGACAAGCCATTTAGCTGTTCTCTATTTCTGTTTTTTCATCTGTTAAATTTCATAGTCTCATAGAAAATGTTCACTCCTTTGACTTTCTAGAGCAAGCCCCCATAAAGCTTTGGCTCAAAAACAATGTCATATTAGAAATGGCTATACTGGACCTAGTTATGACCACACTGGAAGGAAGGGGGCAAAACCAAACCAGTAAATATAGACAAAAGAGGAAGCATGTGATGGAGTGATCATGTCTGAGAAAAAAGAGGAATTTCAAGAAACTCATCATGTTAGTTATATATTAAAATGAATTTGAAAGGATTTCAGCAAAGAATAAATAAACATATTTTTTAGTGTTTTAGCAGATATTAATGTTCTTAAGAGAATCCTTGAGAGTGTCCTTATATTGCTTTTTCTGTCCAACATGTGAGTGCTTGCCCTGTGTGCTTCCTAAAATAGTCTTTTTAGCAAGCATTTTGTTCCTCTTCAAGAGCAAAGGTCAGCAACTACAACAGAACCTATATCTAAAAAAATTTATTTTTATTTTAAATTTATTTATTTAATATTTTTCTCCGTTCATTTTTTTTTTTTTACATTTGTTTTTAAGATTTTTGAGTTCTTGGTTTTCTCCCTTATTCCTACCCACAATTAAGAAACCACTTGTGAAATTACTCAAAACATTTCCATAAAAGTCAAGTTGTGAAAGAAAACCTAAATCTCTCACCCCAATGAAAATTAAAAATCCTTAAGAAAAATTAAATTAAAAATAGAGAGATAGAACAATAGAGAATGTTTTGCTCTATATTCAGATTTGATCAGTTCCTTGTCTGGATATGGATAGGATTTTTCAACTTAGGTCCTTTAGAATAAGTGTGGATGATTGTGCTACTGAGAATAACAAAGTCATTTATAGCTGAATATCCTGAAACATTGCTATTACTTTGTGTGCAGTATATTTTACTTTGTTCATGGAGGATTTTCCAGTTTTTTTTTTTTTTTCCATGAGAGCATCCTGCCCATTATTTTCCAGAGAATAGTATTATTCCATCAGGAAAACTTGCTTTAATTTTTTTTTTTTAACAATTACTATTGGTAATTTTATTTTCCCTCCATTTATTCTCTCTCTCCTTTTATATTGTTCTTCCTCAAAAGTGTTTTGCTACTGACCACTCCTTTCCCCAATATTCTCTCTCTTTTACCACCATCTCTCCTTTCCATAGCCTATTCCCCTCCCGTTTTCCTACAGGTAAGATATATTTCAGTTCCCCTATTGACTATGTATGTTATTTCCTATGTGAGACAATCTGATGAAAGTAAGTTACAATCACTCACCTTTTCCTCCCTTTCTTCCTCTCCACTGTAAAATCTTTTTTCTTACCCTTTTTTCTATGGCAGATAATTTGCACCATTCCACTCTTTTCTTTCCCTTTCTCCAAGTACATTCCTCTCTCATGCCTTAGTTTATTACCCTTCCATATTCAACTCAAAAATGGCTTTTTGTCTATATATACTCCTTATAACTGCTATAATAATGGGAATGTTCTAATGAGGTACAGATATCATCCTCTTAGGTAAGAATGTAAATAGAAAATTTTTATTAAATCTCTTATGATATCATTGTCCTGATTATCTTCTTTTGCTTCTCCAGAATCCTGTATTTGTAAATCAATTGTCCATTAATATCTGGTCTTTTCACTATGAACACTTGAAAATCCTGTTTCACTGAATGACCACTTTTTCCACTGAAGGATTATACTCAGTTTTGCTGGGTAGGTGATTCTTTGTTGTAATCCTACTTTCATTGCTCTCTGAAATAGCATATTCCTAATGTGCCAGTCCTTTAATGTAGAAATTGCTAAATGTTGTATTATACTGACTGTGGCTCCATTATAGTTGAATTGTTTCTTTCTGGATATTCGCAATAATTTTTCCTTGATCTGGAAGTTCTTGAATTTGGCTATAATATTTCTTGGAATTTTCATTTTGGAATCTCTTTCAGGAGGTGTCAGTGAATTTTTTCAATTTCTATTTTACCCTGTGGTTTTAGAATAACAGGAAAGTTTTCCTTGGTAATTTCTTGACAGATGATGTCCAGCTCTTTAAAATTATCTCTCCTAAATCTATTTTTCAGGTCATTTATTTTTCTAATGAGATATTCCACATTTTTATTTTTTTATTTTTTTGGTTTTGCTTTGTTGTGTCTTGATTTCTTATAAAGTTCTTAGCTTCTATTTACCAACTTCTACTTTTTAATGAATTATTTTCCTCAATGAACTTTTAAACCTCATTTTCCAGTTGACCATTTTTGCTTTTTAAGACATTCTTCTCCTCATTAACGTTTTGTATTTTCTTTTGCACCTCTCTCAATTCTTTCCTTAATTTTTTCCTCTATCACTTTTACTTAATTTTTAAGAATCCCTTTTGAGTTTTTCTATGTCCCGAATTCAATTCTTATTTTTCTTGGAGATTTGGTATGTTGGAATTTAGAGTTTATTATCTTCCTCTGAGTGTATGTTTTTATCTTCCTTGTCACTATAATAGCTTTCCATGGTCAGAACTTTTTTGTTTGTTTGTTTTCTGCTCATTTTCCTAGTTTATTACTGGTCTTTTACCTGTTTGTTAATGAATGGCTCTTTTCCAGTGTGGAGTGTGCACTAATCCAAGCTTCAGGGGTTTTGTGCAGGTGTTTTCAAAAATCCTTCCAGGAATCTGACTACAAGCACTCTTTTCTGCCATGGAAATGTTGGATGTGTCCCCATTCCACTGTAGTGTAAGATCTAGTGTGTTGGCCAGGGATGGGACTGCTCTGGGGAGAGCTGTACTAGTATTGCACACCAGATCCCATCCCATTGCCACAGACCCTCTCCACTGACCTTCTGAGATCTCCTGGTGTCTCTGGGGCTGAGAAGTCTGGAAGGCACCAGCATTGTCTCTGATTCTGAGGTTGGCTTGTCTGGGTTGGGGCTGGTTTGGGGGCTTCACCCATGTGTCCTGCCCTGGGACTACCACTCTGGTGTCCCAGACCTTTTCTACTGAGCTACTATGTTTTTAAGAGCTGAAAAATGTTGTACTCCATCTTTTTGAGTGTTCTGACACTTTAAAATTTATTTAGAGTGATTATTTAAAGGGAGTTGAAGCAGTCTGGGTGAGAGGTTGGTTGAGTTTCTGCCTTAACTCTGCCATTTTGGCTCCACCTCTAAAAACATTTGAAAAAATAAGAGAGATGTAGGCCAGGCAATAATGAACTTTGGTGATTCAAAACTGGTCGGTTTTGACCAAATGCAAATGCAAATTCAAAGAGTAATCAATAAATCAGTACCAACTTGGATATAATTTTCTAGAGAAATGTCATAAGAATCTGATACTAGTCTTTTTCATCATTTTTTATCAATGACTTAGCTAATGAAATAAATAATATCTTTTTTCAAATTTGTCCATGACAAGAACCTATGAAAACTGGTCAATGTTTGTATAGGGGAAACAGAGATACAAAAGGTACAATTATAATCTATTTGTTGGCAAGGCCAACAGTGGCCAGGAATTAAGGTCAGCATTCCACTCAATGAACAAAGATACAGTAGAAAAAGATAGAGTTGTCTTTTATACAGTTGTAAATATATGTAATGGACTTGCATTTAGCCTGATTTGTAATCTGGGATTTTCAATACATATTATAACAGTGAAAACAAAGAGGTAAACAGCATTCTTTAGAAAGTCCTATGTTAAATAACCTGTGATTTATAGGCAGGCAAATTATTTTATGACCCCAGGCATCCCACTCCACCCAAAGCAAAAGTCCACGCTATAGTCCAGAAAAATAAGGAAGGTATATATTTAATTCAGAAATCAGACCTTCTAATATTAAGTAGTGAGACTATGTTTTAAATCAACCTAACAAATAAGTACTGATTCCAGTGACAGAATATAATTCTTAATCAATAATGAATACAAAATATGACAATCTCACAGTTGTATGACAAAATGAGGATCACAAAAAAGTTCCTTATAGGCTAGAATGATGGACTGATGCACATAAAATTAGTTACAATAGGAGTAAATGCCAAATACATAGTTCAATAGATTAGCAATCTGAGTATAAGAAGGAAAATGAGACTAGAAAATAGTTTATGTGTGTGAGAAATTATGGGAATAGAAAACACCAAGCTCGGTATGTTTTGGCAGTGTAATATGGGATATCCAGAGAGAAGAAAATCCATCAATAGTCATTATTTTTCAAATGTCTAGTATCCATAGTGAATAAATTGATATTCCTACTATAATCTTCCTCAATCAGAACACATCTGGAGGATAACATTCAGTTTGGGGTATTTCATTTTTGAAGAGATGTTGAAAAACTGCATATTGCAGTCAGCAAGGATGTCTAGGATGGCCAAGACACACGATTCCATACAAGAATTAAGGGGGAAGGAAGTTTTTACATGGGCATATGGAGATTTTAGAATGAGAATTTTATCAGCTATCAGTTTCACTGCAGGGAATTATCCCCTGTGGGGTTGATTAAATAGAATTTTGTCTGAAAATAGAGTTCAAAGACTGTATCTTGCTTTATTCTCAAGGAATATGTTTAACGAAGAACTAGTTAGGGAGAACACAAGTTCATGGTCTGAGCATCATTGTTGCTCAGATAACAAAGTGATAAATATATTACCAATATTAATCACACTTGAGATAAGTGCGCATCTTCATATTTAGCATAACTAATTTATTTAGAACTCTCAATATTCATAATAAGTACTTCCAACAATTGCATGATCTCTATGTTTTGTTAAATATATCTGTTTCCTGCTAATAGTCTACATCTTAGACTTGTTTCTTCTTATCTGCCCAAACTAATTCATTGTTGTTACAATTCTCAAGCATGGATAAAATTTCAAAATCCAATATACATAATATATCTCATTTTATTGTTTCTTTTTGTTATCCTTAGAAACATATTGAGACTTCCTATATAGAACTTATTTAAGTCATAGTAGCCCAGATATTGATTTCAATTTACTCATTCATAGTTTCCTGATCAATATACAGGGAATGAATTTGTCATTAAAATAGCAAATGTATATTTTGAAATATTCAAGCAGAGTATACCTAATACCTGCCCGTTTGGTTTCTAAACATTAATAATCACACCATTGTACTGATACAAAGGGTCTGTAACAAAGCTGTCTATTTGAATTTGATGACATAAATACTAGATAAGGATTTGAATAGGATGGTTGAAATTGTTTTTTGGGGGGAGATAATTCTTTTAAAATCAGGCAGCAAATAATGTTTCTTTAGAATTTTCAAATGTTCTGTTTGAAAATGTATGTAAATGTGTATGTACATTTTTCACAGATATCTCTCTAAAACACAAATAGGTTTCATATTAGCTACCTGCTGTTTACTTCCCCACATGAAACAGAATATTTGAGAAAAGAGAGAGGGAGGGATAAAAGAAAGGAGAGAGGGAGGGAGGGAAGGAGAAAAAAGAGAAAGAGAGAGAGAGAGAAAGAAAGAGAGAGAGAGAGAGAGACAGAGACAGAGAGACAGAGACAGAGACAAAGGGAGACACAGAAAGAGGGGAGAAGGGAGGAAGAGAGGAGAGAGAGGGAAGAAGGGAAGAAAAGAGAGAGGAAAGGAGGCAGGGAGAGAGAGGGAGAGAAGAAGAGGGAGGGATTTAAAGTGCAAATAATTTTCATTTATCCACAAATTGTATTCCCAACAATTCGTTGATAATTTCAAGGCAATTTGGTGAATTTAAAAGGGCACTTTACTAGAAACAAATAATCTGAATTCCAGTGGCAGTTAGGTCATGTAGTAAATAGAGCACCTGATCCTGGAATCAGGAGGCACTGAATGAAAATCTAGCCACAGAAATTTACTAGGTCAATGATCCTGGGCAAGTCATTTAACCCTGTTTGCCTCAATTCTTCATCTGTAAAATGGGGATAACAATAACATATAATTGTTTTGAAGAGAGAAAAGAGACAATATTTTTAAATGGCTTTGCAAATCTTAAAATTTTACATAAATGCTAATAACTTATAAGAATGGCAGTGACAATAACAGTAATATTGCCAGTTTCATACCCTATTAATAACCTTTTAACATTATTAATAACATTTCATTTTTCTAAGAGACAATTTCCTTAGCTACAGAATGAGTTTAATAACTGTATTTCTTACCACATAGGTTTATTGTCAGAAAAAAAAAGTTATTTTAAATCACAAAATATTTTACAATTATGAACTATTTTGAAAATATTTTTGAATTGATATTTAGAAAGGGAATAAAATAAAGCTAACTATCTCTGTGTCAGAATTGACTACCAAAATGAAAGTGGATACTAAGTCATCTTGAAAATATTTAATAAGACTTCAAGTGAACGACAACATAGAGAGTCAGTAGCTGTGATCTCTTGCCAACCCCTAATTCAAAGGGTGTAAACAATTCAGATGAATCTAGGGATGGGGAATCTTACTTATTTCAAACACATTTTCATATCCCTAGTAAATAAATGACATTAAAAGAAATCTGATAGATAAATGAATTATTCACTTCTCATATAAGTAAATTAAAATATCCAGTGCAAAGCAAAAATACATTGAAGAAAAAAATTCACCCCAAGAGACAGTTTAGGACAATTATGAGGCTGCAATTGTATTTAAATTATATTATGATGAGGCATATCTTTTAGATATAAATTATATCTTTTATTTTAAGGATGTGAAGGTATTTACAATCATGAAAATATTATGCAATGTTACCACTAAATTAAAATTAGAAATTTGTTTTGATTATTAAAAAAAAACAAATATACAAAATTCAAAATCCCCCCTGCAATGTGAAGTTATTTTATCAAGAATAAAGCAATTAACAATCGATGACAACTCTGAAGATACGAGTTATGAGGAAAATGCTGTTCACATCCAGAGTAATAGCTAATGATGTCCGAATACAGATTGAAGCATCTGTATTTTAAACTTTCTTTTGCTTGAGGTTTTTTTTGTTTGCTTGTTTGTTTGTTTGGTGGGTGGAGACTGGGAATGTTTTGCCTCCATGATAACAGATTTACAACAGACAGGGAATTACTTGCCTTCTCAATGGTGAAGTGAGAATGGGGAGGGAGGAAGAGGAGAGAACTAGAACTCAAAGTTTTAAAAACAAATGCTGAAAATTGTTTTTATATGTAACTGGAGAAAAATAAAATACTAAATTTAAAAAGTTTAAAAAAGAAGTAAAGCAATCAACAGCATGTGACTGAAGAAAACAAGGCCATTTGCTTCATCCACTACATTGTGTGTGTGTGTGTGTGTGTGTGTGTTTGTGTGTGTGTGTGTGACAAAGGGCCTCTCTGTCAGACATGTTATTTCAAATTAAAGAACAAAAATAAATGCTGGGGCCTTGGACTCAGCTATATGAATTTTATAAGACAGGAATATTTATTCTATGTGTTTCACATAAATTCAATATAATCTAGGATAATATAAAATTGCTGGCTTTTTCAGTTGACTTCCCCTTTATTTTATTTTATTTTATTTTTTGCCTATTTTTTTTTTTTTTTTACTGCTTTTCATTTACATGAACATTTTTATTTTTCTAACTCCTGAATGAGTCACTTCATCCTATTAATGATAGTAAAATAAGTACAAAATCATATCTTCCTAGGGCATATTTTGAGCTTAAAAATGTGCTAAGAAAATCAATAACATCAAGGTCATTCCTCTTTGAAAGTCAGAAAGCTTTTCTTTCAGTTATAATTCAACTATACCCAATAATTGGGGGTTAACTCTTCTCTAAAAGACCTATAAACAGGATGAGAAACTTTCAGGAAGAATTTCTCATACTTTATTCTGCCCTCTATCCTCATCACTCTCACCATTTTTGAACCCAATCAAATGCAATAATGTAACCATAAAATATTTAGAGCAGTGATGCTGAGCAAAGAAGAACTAAATTAAGCCATATAAAATGTGATGCTTTCAATTTTCAACAATTCTGTTATTTGATAAGGTATATCTCAGCATAGGAAAAATATCTAGCTTATACCTCTATATTTAATGAATCCTAATAAATAAAGATAATTAAGTTGTTAAATAGCTGAACTGCAGAGGTTAGGGAAAAACACATTGGATTAGGCATCCAAAGGCCTAAATTCAAGGACCAGTTTCCCCCACCTAATAATTGTGAGACCTTGAGAAGTACCATCTTCTTTTTGAGGATATGTCTCTGTAGAAATACTTCTTCCACTGTGAGCGTCATAAGAATAGCTTTTCTTTCTCTATGAAATGATTGTAAAGACATAGATGTTATCTGTTTTATAGAACTGTAATGGAAAAAAAAAACAACTATGTATTTATAAACAAAGAAAGAAGGTTGAAATCTTGTCTTTGAATGCATGATTTTATATGTCGTTAACATTCCAGAACTCTATTTCCTCATCCACAAAAGGATGGAATAAAAACTGATAATCTGTCATGTCCTTTCCAACTATAACTGATCCTATATATATATATACAATATATACATATATATATATACACACACACACACACACACACACATACACACACATACCCATATATATATATATATATATATATATATATATATATATATATAAAATATATTTAGAATCATATACACATGTGCTCGTGTGTATACCTTATGTATGTGTGTGTGTATATAATATATATACATATATATATATGTTAAATGAAAGAGCTTTGAAACTAAGCACTGTGCAAATCTGTCTTTGAACAAGTATTTCATCATTATTATGTCATTCAAAATAATATAGAAAAAATAATATAGTAATGGCAGGAGCAGAACAATGGTCTGTGTACAATATTCATTGACTTGACCATTGGCATTGATATTGGCAAGGCTTGATATTAGTGCAGACTTATAAAAGATTATTGAAAAATTTTATTTCCTGGAGAAGTTCATCTGTATTGTGTACCAGTTTCATGATGGCATGCTTAAATGGGTTCTGGATAACAGATGAGACCTTCTCCCTTTCCAGTCACTAATGGAGCAAAGCAATACAAGGACACTCTCAAGGTTTCTCAAAAGAACTTTGGTATTGATTGTGGGTAGGACTATCCTGCATGTCATGGTCATGTCACTTTTAAGTAAAAGGCATTATCAATTGGCCATTAGGAAAAGTACTCTGAAGAAGATAGCATATGAGCTATTTTTAAAGGAAATCACGGATTTTAAGATAAGGTAGTGTAAATTAAAGATATTCTAGGAACATGGAGCATACTAACTTGCTTATGTGCATAGTAAATGAAAAAACACTGATATGGGAAATGCAATTTCATATAGCAGGAATGACTATAGCAGAATATCTAGACCAGTGTAGAAAGATAGGAAGGACCAAGTTGCAGAAAACATGCAATGTCAATAGAAGAATTTATACTTCATCATGGGGAGCTTCTGGAGTTTGCATGTGGATGGGGGTATGATAGTCAGATGAACATTTTACATGATACTTTAAAGATACTTCTGTCACATCTATGCTGATTTAAATGTGCCAAGTAGACATGAATAGGTTTTCATTTATAAGTTAATGAAACATCTTCACCTCAACCTAGAGAATTATATTGAGAAGCAATTTCTGCAATCTTAATGTTGTTAGCTTTTGGTCAAAATCCTATTTTTTTGTTGCTTCTGATATGGTTAGAAAGGAGTTTATGTGACTTCAAACTCACATAATAGTTCTTCAAAACATAGTTTGCCTACACAAAGTGATTGAAATATTTTGGTCAAAACTTTTTGATATACATTCAAACCACTAGGAAGAAGAGCATTTCATACAAATGAATCAAATAATTTTGTTTAGGATGAATATGGTTAGACATATGTAATATGATTGCCATATTGACATTCCTATATGCATTTTCATGTGTTTTCATAAGCATAACAAGTGACTTAAACCTATAAAAAAGCTGTAAATTGTTCTTAAATTCTTAAAACTTTGAGATTATTTGCAAGTTAAGAACAGCAAGAGCCAAAAAAGTATATATTTCATGCACAAAGGGACACTTATGGAGTGAAAGACTGTGAAATAGGAGGAATATTTTTCATTATTCAGAACTTACATTCAGTGATTTTCCTTGCTTTATTCTCAGAAATCAATTAGGAGTAGGAACACCTTGAAGATAAAGCTCTATTTATATGGCAGTCCCAAAACATTTTGAAAATGGGAAAACTGGCTGAGTTAGTGATTCAGAAATAATAGCATAGAAGATTAAAATATTCAGTTTAGGCTAAAATGGTCAAAGTTTACTGGTCAGATTTTTCTTGCCTCTCTACCTTCCTTTTCTAGATCTGCTTCCCTATATTTCCAAATATTCTGCACTCTTTCCTTGGAAGTTATTTATACAAAGAATTACTTTTTAAAAATAATGTAAATATACTAGTTTTTTTAAAGTATAAGTATCTCTGCACTGCACATATTAATTATTCTAGCTTTTAGTAATATGTCTAGGTACAAATTACACTATAGCAGGGTCTTTAACTTTTTTTTTTCATGTATTCCTCTAATAATATGATGAAGACTATGAACCCTTTTTCTGGATAGTTGTTTTGTATGCTTAAAATAAAATGCATAGAAATTGAATGGAAACATATTAAAAAACTGTTATTAAAATAAGCTTTTGAACCCCTTTACAGACATGAGGAGTGCATTTAGCTGTACACTGAACATAGCCTTTCTTAGCATAGACAAAGATACAAATAAAAATGAAACATTTTCTTGTCCTAGAAAAAAGTTTTCTGTGTTAAGTGAAGACTTAAAAATTCACACACATACACACACAAACTCTCATTTTATCTTCCCAAGTGTTCTAGGAAGTGACTGCTACATTTTGCAGGTGAAAACACTGAGATAAATAAAGTTTAAGTGACTTGTTCAGGGCTGCAAAAATAGTAATCATTTGAGACATTATTTCAGTCTTCTTAACTCAAGGCCTGGTGCTTTATCCAATATGTTAACTAACTTCCATAATAACCCTTTATAATAACTTAGTATTAACCCACTAAAGAAATCTCATTTCTCCTAAATTGATGGGATTATAGATTTGGAGTCAGAGGGCACTTTATATGTATTCTAGTCAGTTTTTTTTTTTTTATTCTGTCAGGAAGGAACTCTTTGTAACTGAGAAATTAAGGCCACACTGATCTTAAGTGGAAAAGTTAGGGTTTGAATCCAGGACCTCTAGTCGAAGTCCAGCATTCCTTCTTCTGTACGCACAGGCCGAAGAAATGAAAGATCTTTAAAAATTTAGAATTATAAAAGACCTTCTAGGTTCACTGATACAACTCTACTTTATGGATAAAGAAACAGAAGCTTGGATGCTCAGTCATCAAATTGTAGATTTCTATTTATAGATTGTTAATTTGATTTCAAGTTCAACAGCCTATCTATTATATCCTGCAAATCATGCATATGGAGGGAAGAAGAGAGAGATGAGCAGGATAGATGTTTGGGTGGGTGCACAGCAATGTGTACATATATGGCATATAAATTATTATTTAAAAATTAAGAAGTAATGATTTGTGTTTTGTATCTAAAGTAAATTATAAGGCAAAATATTCAGCAATAGTAGAATTCATGTTACTGTTTTCATACCTCATAATGAATGATAATGTTTCTGGCCTCCTACTACATGATGTTAAATGCAAAATGGGACCTTCCTAGAGAAACACTTAACCTCACCTACATTCAAACACTCCACCATAATTAATGACAATCCCCTTGTCACATTCTCAACTTCTCAAGTTTGCATATTTGTTTCTTAAGTCAGCATATGTTTATAGATGGAGATGATCAGTTTAATGTGTTAATATCCTGCTGACTCTTCTGTAAAAACGCCTTATATTCATTACATTGTTATTTTACTGCTTATAAGTATGAGATAGTCCAGAGAATATAATTAATATAGACTAAAAGCCTCTTGAAAAATAAGAAATCCTAAGCAGAATAGGAGAGCAGATCCTTCTGAGTGCTTTTGTCTGACATAAAGTATCAGATTAGACAAAAGAGATGAAATATTACTGCTGACTTTGAGAAGGGACATCTTCAGATTACTTGGGAAGCGTTTATCCTCTATTGTTACCCTTAGTGGTTCCTTAGGGACAAAAAGGATTAATATGAATATTGACACTGATACTAGATTTTATGTTTAGGACTAAAACTTAGTAGAAAGAGAGACAAGAGATTTTGTTTTTAAGTTATAACACAAGGTCTTTTTCTTACACAGAATGAAAGTAAAGGGGCTACTCTATTCACTGACTAGATGCCATTTCTGATTAAGTTGGAAGCATTAACCTATTTTCAATTTGGATCAGTTTTTGCCTTCTTAGGTAATTAAGTCATTCAGTCAATAATAAGCATTTATTAAGCAACTACTATATGACAAAAAGAGGCAAAGTCCCTGATGTCAAAGAACTCACAATTTAATGGGGGAGACAATGAGCAAATAAATGTACGAAGAACTACATAAAGGATCAATAGGAAAGAATTAACAGAGGGAAATCACTAGAAATAAGAATGATTGAAAAACATTTTCCATGGAAGATGGAATTTTAGGGAAGACGTAAAAAAAAAAAAAAAAAAAAAAAAAAAAAGGTAAGTCAGCAGGTAGAAATAAAAAGGGAGAACATTTCAAGCATGGGAAACATCCAAAGGATAATATCACTGGATGCAAAATATATACCAGATAGTAAGGTATAAGAAGACTTGAAATGTAGGCAGGAATTAATTTATTAAAGGTTTTGAAAGCCAAGCAAAAATTTTTGTATTTGATCCTAGAGGCAATGCGGGGGAGAGGGGACATTAGAATTAAGAGAGGTTGAGAAAAGCTTCTTATGGAATAGTGGTGTCAAATTCAAATAGAAATTATTACTAAATTACTGCAGCTGATTTCTGGTTTGGGAAATCCCATATCAATGTTCTATTGTATAATTATTTTGTGGTTAAATAATTCCAAATTACATTTTAACTAACATTGAGCCGCATTGGAAAGTATTGTAGGCAACAATACAGTCTGGAGAAGCATGTTTGACATCTGTGGGAAAAATGGGATTTTAATTGGGACTTAAAGGAAACTAGAAAAAGTAGAATATAAGTTGGGGAAAGCCAACATTCCAGCTATGAAGAACAGCCAGAGAAAATATTTTTCTTGAATGAAATGAAGCATCTTGTTCGTGGAAAAGAAACAAGTCCAGAATGAAATAAAATTAAATTAAAGAGAAAATGTAAAGAAGGAAAGTAAGATATAAGAAGACTGAAAAGTGAGAAAGGGGCTATGTAGTAAAGAGCCTTATATGTCACATTGAGGAATTTTGTATTGATTTTGGGAGTAATAGTAGCCATTAAAATTTACTAAGTGGGGGCTTTACATAGAACAGCACTTTGAAATATCATTGAGTGGAGGATAGATTAAAGTAGGAAGAGATTTGAAGCACGCAGACTTTTCCAGTAGGTTGTTGGAATCTTTCACACATGAGGCAATGAGGCCTTTCCCAGAATGATGGCAACATGAAAGAAAGAAAAAATCTGGCATTTAAGACATGTTTTAAGCATAAAATCAATAGGTCTTTGCAAATGGAGTGTGAGAAAGACTAAAGAGTCAAGATTGATATCTTGGTAGAAAGCCTTTAATGGAAGGTGATGCCTTTAACAGTAATAGGAAAATTTGGAAAGAGTATGGTTTTGGGGAGAGAGGATGGTATGATTAGTTAATTTGTGCACATACTAAGGAAGATGTCTACTAGACATTGTTAGTGTGGCATCTCAATTAGCCTAGCCCACTATAACTCAAAAATCCCAAATTCAATTGATTCTCTAGCCAAGAATTACAGATATGTGTCACCATAACTAGCTTAAAAAATCAGCAGATAGACAACCTTCTCTGCATTTAACTTTCATGACTGGGTTGATATTTTATGGGCACATGTAGTGTAATTCTAATTCACTTCAACAACTATTATTTTATCAAATAGTCTTAAAATAACCTTTCCTTGATAAATAATATTCATCCTTATGAGTATGAATATTGTGAGGGAACTAAAATACATATTTCTGTCATTAAATATAATGACTAGTATAGTTCCCTCAACCATAACCCTTTAATCTCTACAAATCAGTATAATAGAGAGAAATTCCTCCTGGACCCAGATAGATTACAATATGGTATCAGTCCCTTCACTAAAAGACCACTTTCTGGAGACTCATGAAGTCTGGATGAGCGTCAACCCTCAATCAGGGCTCTTGTGAGAAGGAACAACTTAAATAGAAAAGAATAGTCAGTAATGAACATTCTTCTAGCAAGAACCCAATTTTCTTTTCTTAAATAGTATTTTATTTTTCCAAATACATGCAATGATAGTTTTCAACATTTACTTTTGCAAAATTGTGTGTTACAAATTTTTCTCCTCCTCCCCTTCCTTCCCAAGACAGCAAGCAATCTGATATAGGCAATTCTTATAAATATATTTCCATATTTGCCATGTAAGTTCAAAATGGTTAAAAAACAAGAAAAGAAAAAAAGAAAAACACCACCAACAACAAATGTAAAAATACTGTGCTTTGACCCACTTTCAGTCTCCATAGTTCTCTCTGTGGATATGAATGGCACTTTCAATGGCAAGCTTTTTGGAATTGCCTTGAATCATCTCATTGTTGAAAAGAGCCAACTCCTTCATAGTTGATCATCATATAATCTTGTTACTATGTATAAATTTATTTTGTTTCTGCTCACTTTTTCTAGCCTCAAATCATGTAAGTCTTTCCAGGCTTTCTAAAATGACCTGTTCATTTCTTATAGAACAATGATATTGCATTATATTCATATACCATAACTTATTTGGCTTTTCCCCAGCTGATGGGTATCCACTCAATTTCCAGGTCCTTGTCACCACAAAAAGAAGAATCTTATAATGGGATACTCATTTTTATCTCTTCTTTGTAGATGAAATTATGCTAATTTAATAGAGAATGTTTATTTCGATAATGTCTTTCTGTTGGTACTTATCATGGCTGCAAATCTTTCAACATTACAATCTCTAAAGATTCCACACTGGGAGTGACCCAGGAGAAATACAATAATACATCTTGAATACAAGTATACTTTCACATTTCTTTAACAATGAGCTAAGCCAAATAGTTTAAGGGTCATGTTTAAGGAAATTAGAAAAAAAGATTATATAATAATTGAAATGTAATAAGAGATGAACAACTAGAGTCTAGTGATATCATTCCCACAAGATGGAAACAACCGTGGGGGGGGGGGAGGGGGGCAGCAGGGGAGCACAAAAGATTTAGAGGAAGTATACAATAGGTGCTTCCATTTTTTTTTATCTCCTTTTACTTTTGAAAATTCTCAATTTTTTTTTAAGTGAAAACTGTCTCCCAGTTTATCATTGATGACTGAATTGCCTAAAATAATGGAGTTTTTGTCAGTCCTCATTCCTTTATGATATTTCTGTAGCATTTGAAACAGATATTCATCCTATATTACTTGATTTTCTCTTCAATTTATGATTATTCTATCACATTTTTCTATATAATTTTATTTTTCCTCTTCCTATTTTTGAATTAATATGAGCAAGTAAAAAGATGTATTTTTTTAAATATATATATTGAGGATACTATCATTTTTTTTTTAATTTTTTACTTTCTTTTTTCTGTAGCATTAACATAGAAATTATTTTTTGGTATTTTTTTTTATGATCATTATAAACATTGAAGAATGACAACCAAAATCTCCATAAAGTTATAATCTGAGAATATGAAGAAACCAACTACAACTCTTTAATTATCCTGAGTAAAATTGAATTCTTTCCTATTTATATGTACTCTTTCCATTGATAGTTCAAATATAAACATTAATCTGACTTATATACTTTGATGACATATTCATTCTTTTTGGGGGATTATTCATATTTGGAATACCATCAATTTATGTTTTTCAGGTATCTAAAAAATTATATGATATTTTAAACATAAGCTACAATCTTTTCTTCAAGGCTAACAATGAAAACAGGAATAACTGTTTAAGAGACATTTTTTATATTTTCCTTTATTTCATGGTTGCCAGAGGAAAAAAAATACTTTTTTTTTTAATACTTCCTTACATTACTTCTGAGTTAACTGGTTCAGTCTATTTATTGTATCTTAGGTGAAATATAAAGTACCATGTATCCATACTTATCTATGTTAATAATTTACACTCTTCTAGATTATAAGCTTAATGAATTCAGAGGCTTTATTTTATTCCTGTTTTGTATCTTCATTAGTGATTAACATGATTTCTACAATAGAAGGAGTTTAATATATGTTTGTTGAATGAATGAATATTGACATGACATATTCAGATCAACAAATAATTTTCATCAAGGAAATCTGACCACAGAAAATGATACTGCATGTTGTGGTGGTGGTGGTTTTATTGTGGTGGTAGTGGTGTTTGGAGATGAACATATGACTCCAATTACTGGTGATAAGCTGCAAGTAGAGATTTAATCACAAGTAACAATAAAAAAAATACAATTATTATAAGTACACTATAAGATCAGAATTAAAGCATCATTGTGTCTTAGTGAACATTAAAACAATGAGTTATCAATCCTTATTTTTTCCTGTTTTTTTCCGATCTAATAATTACCTGTTTTAAGAATCAGACTGTTCCCCAGGAGGGTCAGATAGATAATATTTTGTTATAATAGTGTGCTAGAATTGGTGTTAGATGTGGATTGGAATCCCATGAAGAGAAGGCAGCAGCCTAATTCTTTGTTCCTCACAGCTCTTTCAAACTTTTACCTCTGCCTCCATCATTTCATAATATCCTTTCTTTTCAGGATCACTCCATCTATTTTTTTTTTTTTACCATCAAGTTATTTTGTTGTTATGCAGATCTCTCTCAAGAATTTCCTCCTTTCTAAGGAATTTCAATAATTGCATATAATTCTTCTTTAGAACCCTTCCCTGCTCTCACTTTTTGAGACTATAACATATACATTGATACTTTCTGGAAGATGTTTGCATCACATTTAATTAATCCCTTTCATAGGCTTGAGTCTTCGATTTGATTCAAACCTCAGTATAAACATGACTGGTAATGAGTAGAATCTGACCATCAGCCATAAGAGTGTCATATTGATGATGTCCTCCAATACAAAATTTTTCTTCTCATTTTAAGTTTTGCCCCTTCTATCTCTGCTTCTGTCTTACTCTTTTTAATTCAAACAACTTCATCAAACATATAAATATGATCAAAAGATGCAAACGAAACAATTCTTGCCTCCTTTCTCTATCTAGTCCAAACTTGCAACTTTGATTCTGGTTATCACTATGTTGTAGCTTGTCAATCTTATAAAATTGTTGTAGCCCCTTTCTGTGATGAATTCCTTAATTTGAGTCATATCTATGATGTGCCCATTCTTAACCCTACTTTATCACTCTTCTCTCTTAAGCTATACTTACTTTATCTGACTTCAGTTCTAGTCTCATAGATTATAGCTTTAGATTGATTAATCTAGTTATATAACTAGACATAAGGACAGATTTAGTCAAGCCTCCATGTTCTAGCTACATTCAGAAATCAAATTGGAGAATTTAGCACAGACAAGGAGACCTATAAAGAAGTGAACATCAGAAATCATGATTTAATAGATTTAGTTTTATTGTGAATCTTCATGATTATATCTCCTTGATTTCCAGTCTACTTAATGTATTGGATCTATTTTCCAAATCATCTGTGCTCTGGCATTCTTTCTCCTTCTAGGTAACTTCAAAAGATATGAGATTTTGAGTTTAGCAATTTAATATAACAACTATAATTTTTATGGATTATGGATGTGTTCTTATTTTGTTGACGAGTTTAGAGTATTTCTAATTGATTAAGAATTTCCACTTCCATAAAGGAGAGAATTATTGATTTCAGGTCATAAAGAAATGCATTTAAATACTACATCTGATTCTAACTAACTTGCATGTCATTTAAGTTCTTTTAACTTCATTTTCCTCCTTTGTAAAATAGAAATAAAGTAGAAATGCCTGTAGCACCCACTTCACAAAATATATATAATATGTTTCATACATTATATCAGGTGACATAATAGAGGGTTGATCGCTTTGTCCAATAGAAATGAGAATGAGCTCATAACCCATTTATCTAATTTCTTTAAGTGATAAACTTTGCAATTTCACAAAGGGAAACAGACCGTATCCTTGTTCTAAATGTCCTAATCTTCTAGGAAACTCATGAACTGACATTAAACATAAAGAAGCATCCATTGATCACCTTTCAAAAGAGATCCCACAAGGAAACCCCCAAGGAATATAGTTGCAAAACTCCAAAACTACAATCTCAAGGGAAAAAATACTTCAAACTTCCAGACAAAAACAATTCAAATATCAAAGAGCAACAGTCAGTATAACCAAGGATCTGGCAGCTTCTACAATAAAGGATTGGTGGGCCTGGAATACCATATTATTGAAGGCCAAAGGATGTGGGGTTAAAACCAAGAATTAACTGCCCTGTAAGACTGAGCAACATCCTTCAGGGGAAGAAATTCATCATCAATAAAGTAAAAGACTCAGTTATTTCTATTGACAAAAACAGAACTAAAAAGAAAATTTAATCTACTAACACAGGACTCAAGAGAAGCATAGAAAGATAAATTGGGGGAAAATATATATTATTTAAAGGTAAAATTGTTTACATCACTAGAAGGAAAATAATATCTATTACTCTTGAGAAATGTATCTATCATTGGAGCAGATAGAGCAGTCATTACATGGATAGAGGGTGTGGTTGTAAATAGACTCTTATGAGATGATATCAAAGAAAAAGACATTAAGGGATGGAAAAAGAACTGTAGTATAAGAAGCAGAAAGGAGAGGTATAATGAGACAAGTGAGATTAAGTGAAAAGGCACAAAAAGCCTATTATAATTATGGGAAAGAAGAAAGGGTAGAGTTTGATCTCATCCAAAGTTTTGGATGGACAGCTTTGGCTCTACGCAAGAATAACTTAATCATTCAGTTGGATATAAAAATTTATCTAATCATATAAATAAGTAGGAGGAGAAAGAGGAAAGAAAAAGGGAGGACAAGATAGAAGGGAAGACAGAAACACCAGGAAAAACGGTAAAAGAAGGGGAAAGGGTGATATATGACAAGGTAGTAGGCAGAGTGGATTTAAAAACACTATTAAGAAAAGGAGGCAGGCGTGATAGGAGATAAGGTTAAAAAAACACAACTAAAGATGAAAAGAGAGAACAAAAGTATATACAGGGGAGGATATAAGATGACAGGAATACAGAGCTAGTAATTATAACTGTGAATGAATGTCCATGAGATGAACTCTCCCCAAAACCAGAATCATATAGCAGAGTGAATAAAAAGAAAAAAAAAAAACATAATTCTACAATGTGATATTTACAAGAAACAAATTTAACACAAAGAGATACATATGGAGTAATGATAAAAGGCTGGAACAGAATCTATTACTCTTCCCCTGGGGTTGGGGTGGGAAGGGAGGAAACAGCAGTAGCAATTCTGATCTCAGATAAAGCAAAAGTAAAAATAGATCTTATTAAAACAGATAAGGAAGGAGAGTAAATCTTGATAAAGAGTACTATAAACAATGTAATTCTGACAGTAAATGTATGTACACTAAGTGGTAGAACATATAAATTCTTAGAGAATATATTAAGCCAGTTACAGGAAGAAATAGACAGCAAAATTATAGCAGTGGGAAACCTCAAGCTTCTCTTTTCAGAAATAGACAAATCTAACCATAAAATAAACAAAAAAGAAATTAGGGAAGTAAATAGAAACCTAGAAAACCTAGAGAAAATTAATAGGGATAGAAAGGAATACAATCATTTTTTCAGCAGTATGTGGAACTTACACAAAAACTGACCATGTATTAGGGGGAAAAAACCTTATAACCAAATTCAGAAAGGCCAATATATTAAATATTTCCTTTTCACACCACCTTGCAATAAAACTTTATTCAATAAAGGACTAGAGAAAGACAGAAAAAAACTAATTGGAAATTAAATAATCTGATTCTAAAAAATGAGTGTGTCAAACAACCAATGACAGAAACAATACATAATTTCATTGCTTACATATTTTTGGTTAAATAGTTCTTTTTCTTTTAAGATTTTTATATCCTATCACTCAGAAACTGAGACACCTTTTATACTTTTTTTTACAGGAAATCAAAACCAGTCTTCTATTCATAATCTTCTAACTACATTTATCAGAAAGCCATGCCTAGAACAAAGCTGTGATTCTCTTTTTTTGGTGACAGCTGGACATAAACAATATGGTTATATAAAATCTCTGATTCTTTAGATTCTTATTCTTCCCACTTTGACTGATGTAACTATAGACCTTGTTGCTCTATATAATGTAGTTCAGGTCTCAACAAAATTTGAGAATATTTTGGTTTGAATTTTAAAAAGCTTTTTTGTATGTACAATCCAATCAGTATCAACCCTGTGCCTCTCTAGCTCATTGTCTCATTATTTTTTTTCATTTTTTATTTATTTTTATTTTTTAAAGTTTTTTAATTTCAAAATATATGCATGGATAATTTTTCAACATTGACCCTTGCATAGCCATGTGTTTAAGATTATCCCCTTCTTCTCTCCACCCCTTCCCCAGATGGCAAGCAATCCAATATATGTTATACATGTTAAAATATATACTAAATCCAATATGTGTAAATATATATTATACAATTCTTTTGCTGTACAAGAAAAATCAGATAAAAAAGGAAAGAAAATGAGTAAGAAAACAAAATGCAAGTGAACAATTTCAAAAAGAGTGAGAATGTTATATTGTGATCCACATTCAGGATCAGAGTCCTCCTCTCTCTGGGTGTAGATGACTCTCTCTAAAATCACCCTCCTGATCATGGCTTATAGAACAATAATTTTCCATAACATTCATATACTATAACTTATTCAGCCATTCCCCAACTCATTGGCATAAATTCAGTTTTCAGTTTCTTGCCACTATCAAAAGGGCTGCCAGAAAAATTTTTGCACAGGTGGATCCCTTTACCTCCTTTAAGATCTCTTTGTAATATAGGACCAATAGAAACAATGCTACGTCAAGGGGTATGCACAGTTTGATAATTTTTTGACCATAGTTCCAAACTGCTCTCCAGAATGGCTGGATCTATTCACAGTTCCATCAACAATACATGTGTCCCAGTTTTCCCCCATCTGCTCTAACATTCGTCATTTTCTTTTCCTGTCATCTTAGCCAATCTGAGAGGTATTTAGTTGCATCTCAGAGTTGTCTTAATTTACATTTCTCTGATCAATAATAATTTAGAGAATCCTTTCAAATGATTAGAAATCTCTTCCTCTGAAAATTGCCTATTCATATCCTTTTACCATTTATCAATTGGAAAATGGTTTGAATTCTTATAAATTTGAGTTAATTCTCTACATCTTTTAAAAATGAGGCCTTAAGAATTGTCCACGCATCTGTTTTGAAAAATAAAAAGTTTTAATAAAAAAAATGAGGCCTGTGTCAGAATTCTTAAATGTAAAAATATTTCCCAATTTATTGCTCTCCTTCTGATGTTGTTTACATTAGTTTTATTAGTACAAAAACTTTTTAACTTAACGTAATCAAAATTATCTATTTGTTGTTCAATTATGAGTTCAAGTTCTTCTTTGCCCACAAATTCCTTCCTTCTTCACAGATCTGAGAGGTTACCTATTCTCTATTCTTCTAATTTGCTTAAACTCTCACTTTTTATGTCTAAGTCATGAACACATTTTGATTTTATCTCTATATGTGGTGTTAGGTGTGGATCAATGCCTAGTTTCTTCCGTACTAGTTTACAATTTTCCCAGCAGTTTTTGTCAAATAGTGAGAGAGTTCTTATCCTAAAAGCTAGAGTCTTTGGATTTGTCAAACACTTGATTGCTATAGTTATTGACTGTTTTGTGCTGTGATCCTAATTTATTCCACTGATTTACTACTCTGTTTCATAGACAGTAGCAAATGGTTTTGGTGACCACTGCTTTATAATATCGATTTAGAGCTTGCTCAGATAGGCCACCTTCATTGCCATTTTTTTTTTTCATTAATTCCCTTGAAATTCTTGACCATATGTTCTTCCAGATCAATTTTGTTGTTATTTTTTCCAGGTATGTAAAATAATTCCTTGGAAGTTTGATTGGTATGACACTAAATAAGTAGATTAATTTAGGTAAGTATTGTCATTTTTTATTATTTTCACTTGACCAACCTATGAGCATTTGATATTTTCCAACTGATTAGATCTGACTTTATTTGTGTGAAAAGTGTTTTGTAGTTGTGTTCATAGAGTTTGTAACTTTCCCTCAGCAGATAGATCCCCAAATATTTTATACTATTGGCAGTTATTTTGAATGGAATTTATTTTTGCATCTCTTTCTGCTGGACTTTGTTGTTTATATATAACAATGCTAATGATTTATGTGGATTTATTTTGTACTTTGTAACTTTGCTAAAGTTGTGAATTGTTTCTAGTAGTTTATTTTTTTAGTTAATTCTCAAGGATTCTCTCAGTATACTATGATATCATCTATCATTTGCAAAGAGTCATAATTTGGTTTCTTCATTACTACTCTAATTCCTTTAATCTCTTTTTCTTCTCATTTCCAAAGCTAACATTTTTTAAGGACAGAAGACGTCACAGAAAGTTACATCTGTCTTTTGGATCCACTCCAATGTCTCTCAAACTAGTTCGTAGAGTAAATTTTATATCTCAAAATAGCTAAATGAATAAAATAGAAAAAAAAAAAAAAGATCGATGAATTAGGTATACAACCAAAAAAGCTAGAAAAAGAAGAAATTACCCCCCTAATTAAATACCAAATTAGAAATTTTAAACTCAGAGGAGTGATTAATAAAATTGAAACTAAGAAAACTATTGAACCAATTAATAAAACTAAAAGTTGGTTTTATGAAAAAAGCTAACAAAATATATAAATGTCTGGCTAATTAGACTAGAAAAAGGAAATTTAAAAACCAAATCACCAGCATCAAAAATATAAAGGGTGAATTTACCATCAAGGAAAAATAAATTAAAGCTATAATTAGGAGCTATTTTGCCCAACTGTTTGGCAGCAACTCTGACAATCTGACCAACATGGATAAATATTTACAAAATCATGCATTTCCCAGATTAACAGAAGAGGAAATAAATTACTTTAATAGTACCATTTTGGAAAAAGCAATTGAACAAAATTTAATGAACTCCCTAAGAAAAAAAATCTCCAGGGCCAAATGCATTCACAAGTGAATTCTACCAAACATTTAAAGAACAATTAATTTCAATATTATGTAAACTATTGGGAAAATAGGTAAGGGAGTAATGCCAAGTACCTTTTTTAACAAAAATATGACACTGATACTTAAACCAGGAAAAGTCAAAACAGAAAAAAAAAATTACAGACCAATTTTTCTAATGAATGTTGATGCAAAAAATTTAAATAAAATATTAGAAAAAAATTTACAGCAATATATCATTAGGATAACAAAATATGATCAAGTGATATTTTTACCAGGAATGCAGGGCTGTTTCAATATGAAGCAAATTATTGCCATGATCAACCACATAAAAAACAAAATCAACAGAAATAATATGATAGTCTCAATAGATGCAGAAAAAGCTTTTGACAAAATACAGCACCCATTCCTATTAACAGCACTCAAGAACAGAGAGATAAGGAAGCTTTCCTTAAAAATAACAAGCAGTAAATATTTAAAAACAACAGCAACTATTATCTGTAATGGAGAGAAGCTGGAAGCATTCCCAATAAGACTGGGATGAAAAAAGGATGCCCATTATCACAGCTATTATTTAACATTATATTATAAATGTTGACTTTAGCAAAAAGAAAAGAAAAAAAATAAAGGAATTAGAATAGTCAATGAGGAAATTATACTATTTTTTTTTTTTTTTGGCAGATATGATGATATACTGAAAGAATTCTAGCAAATCATCCACAAGCCTACTAGAAACAACTCGCAGCTTTAGCAAAGTTGCAGGATATAAAATAAATCTACTCAAATCATCAGTATTTCTATATATGTTTACATATATATTTCATAAATAATAGACATTCTATCTATGACAAAGTACATCAACAAGAAATACAAAAAGAAATTCCAATTAAATTAACTACAGACAAAATAAAATATCTGAATGTCTTCCCATGAAGAGAAATCCAAGAATTATATGTACAAAATTACAAAACACTACTGACACAAATAAAGTCAAATCTAAACAATGGGAAAAATATAAATTGCTCATGAATAGGATGTGTTAATATAATAAAAATAACAATTCTACCTAAATTAATCTACTTGTTCAGTGCCATACCAATCAAATTGCCAAAAAAAATATTTTTAGGTCTAGAAAAAATTCATCTGCAAGAGTAAAAAGTCAAGAATACAAGTGAATTAATGAAAAAAGTTACAAAGAATGATGGCTTAAGAATACTAAACCTAAAACAGCAGTCATACAAAAACATTTGGTACTGGCTAAGAAATAGAGTGGTGGATCAGTAGAATAGATTAGATAAACATAGTTATCTAGTAAACCAGCCTCTAAAATAAGAAATCATTAATTTACAAAATTTGCTGGGAAAACTGAAAAATGATATGCCAGAAACTTGGCATAGATCTCCATGTCCCACTCTATAGCAAAATAAGGTCAAAATGGGTACATGGTTTGGCTATAAAGGATGATACCATAAACAAATATTGGAGAGCAAGAAATAATTTACCTCTCAAAACTTTGGAGAAGGAATATTGTATTAGAAATACTAGCTTCAGCAATAAGAGCTGAGAAAGAGATTAGAGTAAGCAATGAGGAAACCAATTATCACTCTTTGCAGATAATATGATGGTATACTTAGAGTACCCCAAAGATTCTACTAAAAAGCTATCAAAAATAATCCACAACTTTAACAAAGTTGCAGGATACAAAATAAACCCACATAAATCATCAGCATTCTTATATATCAAACAAAATCCAACAGTTAGAGATACAAAGAGAAATTCCATTGAAAGTAACTGACGACAGTATAAAATATTTGGGAATCCATCTGCCAAGGGAAAGTCAGGAACTTTATGAGCAAAACTACAAAACACTTTCCACAAAAATTAAATCAGATCTAGTCAACTGGAATAATATTAAGTGCTCTTGGATAGGGCTAGCAAATATAATAAAGATGATATAATACTACCTAAACTAATTTATTTATTTAGTGCTATACCAATCAGACTCCCAAAAAAGTATTTTAATGACCTATAAAAAATAACAACAAAATTCATCTGAAAGAAGAAAAGGTCAAGACTTTCAAGGGAACTAATGAAAAAAAAATCAAATGAAGGTGGCCTAGCTATACCAGATCTAAAACTATATTATAAAGCAGCAGTCACCAAGACCATTTGGTATTGGCTAAGAAATAGACTAGTTGATCAATAGAATAGGTTAGGTTCTCAGAACAAAATAGTCAATAACTTTAATAATCTAGTGTTTGCCAAACCCAAAGTCCTCTGCTTTTGGGATAAGAATTCACTGTTTGACAAAAACTTCTGGGAAAACTGGAAATTAGTATCACAGAAACTAGGTATTGACCCAAACTTAACACCATATACCAAGATAAGGTCAAAATAGGTTCATGATCTAGATATAAAGACTGAGATTATAAATAAATTAAAAGAACATAGAATAATTTACCTCTCAGACCTATGGAGAAGAATGGAATTTGTGACCAAAGAAGAACTAGAGATCATTATTGATCACAAAATAAAAAATTTTGATTATATCAAATTAAAGGGCTTTTGAACAAATAAAACTAATACAGCAAGATTAGAAGGGAAGCAATAAACTGGGAAAACATTTTTACACTCAAAGGTTCTGATGAAGGCCTCATTTCCAAAATATACACAGAATTTACTCTAATTTATAAGAAATCAAGCCATTCTCCAATTGATAAATGGTCAAAGGATATGAACAGACAATTTTCTGATGAAGAAATAATAACTATTGCTAGCCACATGAAAAGATGTTCCAAATCATTATTAATCAAAGAAATGCAAATTAAGACAACTCTGAAATACCACTATATACCTGTCAGAATGGCTAGGATGACAGCAAAAAACAATGCTGAATGTTGGAGGGGATGTGGGAAAACTGGGACACTAATGCATTGCTGGTGGAATTGTGAATGCATCCAACCATTCTGGAGAGCAATTTGGAACTATGCTCAAAAAGTTATCAAACTGTGCATAGCCTTTGATCCAGCAGTATGAATACTGGCCTTATATCCTAAAGAAATTTTAAAGAAAGGAAAGGGATCTGTGTTTGCCAAAATGTTTGTGGCAGTCCTTTTTGTAGTGGTTAGAAACTGGAAATTGAATGGATGCCCATCAATTGAAGAATGGCTGAATAAATTGTGGTATATGAATGTTAGGGAATATTATTGTTCTATAAGAAATTATCAGCAGAATGATTTCAGAAAGGCCTGGAGAAACTTAACATGTAATGTTAAGTGATGCTGAGTGAAATGAGCAGGATGAGGAGATTATTATATACTTCAACAACAATACTTTATGATGATCAATTCTGATGGACGTGGCTCTCTTCAACAATGAGATGAACCAAATCAGTTCCAATTGTTCAATAATGAAGACAACCAGCTACACCCAGTGAAAGAACTATGGGAAATGAGTGTGAACTACAATATAACATTTCCACTCCCTCTGTTTTTGTCTGCTTGCATTTTTGATTTCCTTCTCAGGTTATTTTTACTTTATTTTTAAGTCTGATTTTTCTTGTGCAGCAAAAGAACTGTATGGATATGTATACATATATTGTATTTAACATATACTTTAACATATTTGACATGTACTGGTCTACCTGCCATCTAGGGAAGGAATGGGGGAAAGGAGGGGAATAATTGGAACAGAAGGTTTTGCAAGGGTCAATGATGAAAAATTACCCATAGGTATATCTTGTAAATTAAAAAAAAAAAAAAGCTATAATAAAAATAAATAAATAAAATTTTTAAACATTAAAAAAAAAAAAAAAAAAAAACAACTTTGGAGAAGGGAGGAATTTATGACCAAAGAAGAACTAGAGAACATTATGAAAGGCAAAATGAACAACTTTGATTGCATTAAATTAAAAAGCTTTTGCACAAACTAAAGCAACAGAAATAAGATTAAAAGTGAAGTACAAAGCTGAGAAAAGTCTCTTTTCTAAAATATATAAGGAACTATGTCAAATATATAAGAATACAAGTCATTCCCTGATTAATAAATGGTCAAAGGATATGAACAGACTTTTTTTCAAATGATGAAATTAAAGTCAACCATAGTTACTTGGAAAAAATGCTCTAAATCACTATTGATTAGAGAAATGAAAATTAAAATAATTGAAGTGCCACCTTACATCTTTTAGATTGCTAAGATGACAGGAAAAGGTAATGATAAACATACGGTGGAATAAGGGAAAACTGGGATTCTAATGCTTTGTTGGTGAAGGTTGTGAAATTATATAACCATTCTGCAGAGCAATCTGAAACTATGCTCAAAGGACAATAAAACTATGCATATCCTTTGATCCAGCAGTACCACCACTTATATCCCAAGGAAATCATAAAGGAAGGAAAAGGATCAACTTATGCAAAAATGTTTGTGGGCAGCTTTTTTAGTGGTAACAAAGAATTTAAAAATGAATAGATGCCCATCAATTGTGGGAAGGCTGAATGAGTTGTGGTATATGAAAGTAATCGAATATTATTGTTCTATAAAAAATGGTGAACAAGATGATTTTAGAAAGGCCTAGAAAGATTTACATGAACTGATGCTGAGCAAAAGAAGTAGAACCAGGGATACATTGTACACAATAATACCATGAATATATGATGATCAACTATGAAAGACTTGATTCCTCTCAGTAATTCAGTGATCTAAGGAATCCCAATTGATTTTGGGTAGAAAATGTCATCCACAACCAGAAAAAGAATTATGGAAATTGAATGTAAAACAATACATGCTATGTCCACTTCTTTTCTCTGATTTTTTTTTTCACCCATGGATTTTCCCTTTTGTTCTGATGTTTCTCTTCCCACATGATTCATAAAGTAATGTGCATTAAATAAATAAATAATTTTTAAGAAAAGGAAAAAAATAACCATTTAAGAATGACATGTCAGCTTAAATAATGGTGGAGTGAAGGGACAAAGGAAGAGAGATACTCACGTGATAATGATATCAAAGATTAAACTTTTAATATTATAAAAAGAATTTAAAAATAAAGAAGCTCCAACAATGCCAAATAACTAACTCATTCTCAATAAGCATATTCATTTTTTAATTTTATATTGTATTTAGTTAAGGATTTATCAATTACTTTTAAATTTTTTAACATTCATTTTTTCAAAATTTTGTATTTCATTTTCTTTTCTTTTTCCCTCCCTCACACCTTGACAAAGGGAAGCATTATTTTGATTATATGTACGAAATCTTGCAAAACCCATTTCCACATTAATTTTTTTTGCAAAAGAAAGCACACAAATGTATCCTCAAGAAAAATAAAATGAATGAAATGCTTTTCTCTACACTCAAATTTGAGGGTTTTTTTTTTTAATCATGAATTCCTTAGAATTTTTAAGATCATTGTCTTGTTCAAAATAGCTAAATCTTTCATAGTTGAATGTTGTAACAATATTTCTATTACTGTATACAATATTTTCTTCATTCTATTTAATTAATGTGGCATCAATTTATATATGTTTTTCGAGGATTGTTTTTTTAAGATTTCCTGCTCATCATTTGTTATAATACACAATAGTGTGCCATCACAAGCATAAACTACAACTTGTTTATGTACTCCACCTTGTTCAATTTTTCCCCAGTTGATGACTATTACCTCAATTTCTAATTCTTCACCACCAGAAGAACTGCTATAATTTACACAAATATGTTCTTTTCCCTTTTCTTTGATTTCTTTGAAATACTTAGTAGAACCTAGTAGAAACACATTTAGTGTAAAAATAAAAATAAAAACCCATTAAATGTAATTAATCTATTTGCTTGTTGATGAAAAATCTCCCAGATTGGTTCACTGACACTTCTTTTGTAGGTATTCATATAGAAAAAAGTGAAAAATGAAATCCATTATTTCAGTGATTCATGTGTTAAGTTGTAAGAAAATCCACCAAATTAGCTTTAAGTACATAATATACCAAATAAAATATTTCACTAGGATTCAACATCTATGTTTAGTCTGCCAAGCAGTTTGAAGATGCTATGTAAGAGAGGGGTGGTTTTTTTTCATGTTTTGGAGGATTGCAAATAGTGCAGAAAAAAAAGTGAAATAAATTTATAATCAAAGTTTCTGATGAACTATATGAGGAGACTATGGGGCTGCTGTTTGGAAAAATAGCCATTACAGATATAGAGAGGAGACTACAAAGCACAAAACGAGTCATCATCACGACAATAACGATCTGCTCCTGTAATAGCAGTAAGTCAGAACTAAAATTTAGTTATGTTTTTCCACAGCTGTTAGATTATATAATTCTGAAATATACTCCTATAGACTTACCGATAAGATTGCTCAATTTGAAATACTGGTTCTGATTTCTACAAATGTCGTCATAATTATCATTTAAACTTTCTCAATGGCAAAAAAACAAACCCAAACTCTCATATAATAAATTTACAATATTCTGTCAGGCATTGAGAATGTACTGCATTATAATTCAGTGGTGGCTTCAGAAGCTAATCATATTAACAAGTTGATGGTTAAAGATGAAAATATTGGTGGGGATTCCTAAACTATACTTTTAGGAATTTGAAGCCACAACACATTTTAAAATATTTTGAATTTATGATCGTCTTTCCCTGGAGTCATCAAATTTAAAGTGTTGAAGATAGGTCAGTTAGGGTATAAAGCATTTTTTATTATTACTTTGAAAGGCAAATCAAGGAATCTCCTGATACATATGGATTGATCTCTTTTTCTGATTAGTAATAGATATTTTTTTTAATAATTCATCTTTTATCTTTGAAGAGAGTTTTTTATTTCCTGCATATAGTTTAAATTATCAACTATATACTCTCTTGTAATAGATACTGTAAACTATATAGTTTAAAACCTAAAATGCCATGAACCAAACTAAACCTAAAAGTTATTTTTTTTTACTCTTTATTGATGAAAAACAAAAGCAAGATAAAACTCCAACTGTTTCTGAAGTATGTACTTGTTATAAAATGTAGCTAAAATAATTATTACAATTAACATAATTTGTACAATACTTAAAAATCAATATTGAATTGCATTAATGCACAGGTTAGCTATTTCATTCCTGAAAATTAATTCTAAATATAGCAATATTAGACATTTTACTGATAATCTTGACCAATATTGCCTTTGAATAAGGGGAAGATGAATATTGAATATGATCTACAATTCTTTGCAGTGGTAAATCTTTCACTGACTTACAATGGAATAAGTTTGTATAGGCCTGAAAGTATTCAGGCCACAAGAAACTTGCATAAAGCAACTATTTTTTTTTCTTATTATTTTCATTTTGACAAAAAGTCAAAATTTTAAATTCTCTTAAACCATAAAGTTTTAAAATATCATTAAAATATGTGCATTTTACTAAATAAAATGTTTCCTTGTTAACACAGTTTTAAATTTCATAGCTGAATGTTAAAAATCTTTTTATACAAATCAAATATTAATGCTTCGTAGAAGATACAAACATGAAAGTTGCAAAGTTTAATTTTTTAAAAAAATATTAAATGTTGAAACTTAAGTGTTATTAAATATTTATGTTTAAATTATTAATAAAACATTAAAAACAGAATATCTAAGTCATCATTTTCTGGTGCTAGTGTTAGGCAGATACTTATAAAGCCCACATGATCTTTTATGGGAATATATCCAGGCAGAGATTTTCAGATTTTTTCTTCTTTGTCTTTGGTTTAAGTTAATCTCTCTGGTACTTACTTGGAGTCATCTGCAAGGATAGTTTACCTTGATTGGCAATTACAGTTTTGTGGAAGCTGGAGAAAGACAGACAGACAGTCAGACACAGAGACAGAAAAACAGAGAGAGAGAGAGAGATGGATGGAAGAAGGGAGGGAGAGGGAGAGGGAGAAAGATTTTTTCTTTCACCCAGAGTTAAATGAGTCATCCCTTAATAGTGCCATCCCTAAAGAAAATTATTTTAGGAAGTTACTAAATGTAATGTAATGCAAGCACTTTAGTCAAAGAATATGGATCAAGGTTCCAATGTAATATGCTGAGACCTTTTCTTGAATTATCGAGTCATTATGAAGACACAGTTGTAGACAATATATTTCTCTTGCTCCTGTTGCATGACAGAGAGTAGCCTCAGGAGTAAACCAAATAATTCTCAAAAGCATCAGAAAGTTTAAAAGACTGATCTTGTTAGATAGGATGGATTTTCCTTCTCCTTTTTTCCTTACCAAGTTATGATAAAGTTTAAGTGAGATTATGCATGTGAAAACAATTTTCAAACTATTTAACCTCTGTATGCTGAACCTAACTCATTAGATTTGTGTTGCTGTTAGATTTGGGAAACTGATTTGTGTTATCCTTCTTGGTTTGTTGTCTCATCAGTAATTTCTCTGGAACAAAATTACTGGACCATTTGATAGACAAGTGGACAGAGTCTAGCACAAATTAGACATCATACTTCAGGCTATAGGTTTACAAAGTAAAGTATGCCTTAAAATCTGTTTTGTAGCAACGAGTACTAGAACAATGGCAACATCAATGCCTTGCACAAGTTTTATTAGCCATTCACAGGCAGCATTGTTGATGTCACATAACTGGATTGAAGGCAATAACATAGTAGAATGTTATTGTCTCAGATCTAAAAATGTAATGCTCATCATAGCTCAGCTCCAGGGAAAAAAGAAAAAGAAAAAAAAAAACATAATTCAAAATGATGACATGCCAGGACTGATAGCTGAGAAGGGAAAGCAGCACTTAGACTCCTGGCTTGACAAAAATAAAAGATCAGGTGTTACCACCGGGGACAAAAATGTCACACTAGAAATGACACAGAGATACACAGCTGAAAACAATAGACCATCTCAACCATAGACACATTTTCCAAAGATAGCCTCTGTATTTTATCATGGCTTGCCAGATATATTTTTATCTTTCTCAACCATTTATGAGTCTGCAGAATTCCCAAAAAAGCTTTGTGTCTAGCTTCAATTTGTCAAATTCTATAGAAATGAGGGTTTGGGAAATTTTATAGCCACCATTTTCATAGACATCTAAGTCTCCCCATTCTGTGGTCCAGCAAGAACATGAAGCTTTCTGGATGAGCCTTACAGACAAAAATTTTCCTTTACAGTACATTTTTTTTTTTGCAAAGCCATTCTTTGTTAGAAAAATTTCAAAATATAATTTTCAACGCAAGACCAAAAAAAAGCAGTTCAAATAAGCAAGGTTTCTTTGAACTGTGACATTATTTATCTATATTATCATAGAATAGGATCTATTTATTTTATATGACTACCATTATTATTAACATCAATAATTTTCTGGTGTGGAAAAGAAAACCAATGCTCTCATTTAATATGAAGGAAAGTGTAAAGGAACTTTGGAGTATGTATAGATCTTGTAAAATGGAGATACCCTTAAAGAAGCTTGCCTAGGTTTCTTCATATCTTTTCACATGGATGAGATTAGTCTTTAGTGATTTACTAGTTAATGGGAACAGGCTACTTAACTGATAAGAAAGAGAGTCATTCTCATTCTGGCTCATGTTTTTCCTTTTTCTCCTTCCTAATGGTTCAAAGGGTATAGTCTAGTCACCTTGAATAAACCTTATAAGAAGCTAATAGCTTCCTTTACTTCCTCTTTCTATCCCAGCTCCGAGAAATGGACTACATGGTGTTTATTTCAGAACTATTTTATTTGTCCTTCTTAATTTTTAGATGCAGACAGTAATCTGTAATGTTTGGGCTAACTTGCTGGAGGGCCTTACGACCAACCTTGGTCTCAGCAGAATAATCACCACGAGAATAATCAGGAATAAAGTCCAAATTCTTTATTGTACCCTTCACAATCTGTGTCTGTCACAATCTGACCCAGTCTCCTCTGCCAGTCTGTAGGTCTGCCAGTCTCACTCCTGAATCTTTGTCCCCAGTTTAAATACCCTATTACAATTACAGCAACTGTAGAACTATTACATCACGATGCTAAGTACTAAGTATATATAAACTAGAGAACCATTATCTCATCAATTCCATTGAGTTAATACTTGTTTCAAGTATACTTCTCCAGAAATCTGCCCTCTACATCTCCAACTTTCTTTTGTTTTAGAGTTTATTATTTATATACCCTCCTTCTAGGACTTATGGACATGTGTATTCATATTTTTTGTTATATCATCAGGTTGATTTATGTTGTTTGCTACATCACTACTAGCCTGGGTTATATTACTATGTGCTTGTGTAATACCTCCCATGCTGATGGATTTATGTACACCTGTTTCAATTTCAGCACAAAGGAAACCTGCCAACAATAAATATCTGGTTTGACTCCCCATTTCCATTTGGTGTTTTCACCTTTCTTCCTGAGAAGTCAGGGAGGGCGTGATTACCTGTGTTCTAAAACAAAAGAAAGCAAGAGATGTAGAGGGCTTTGGAAAAGTATACTTGAAAGAAGTATACTTGAAACAAGGTATTAATTCACTGGAATTAATGAGATAATGGTTCTCTACTTTACATATACTTAGTACTTAGCATGGTGATGTAATAGTTCTACAATTGCTGTAATTGTAATAGGGTATTTAAACTGGGGACAAAGTCCGACTCAGGAGTGAGATTGGCAGATCAGCAGACTGCCAAAGGAGACTGGGTCAGACTATGGCAGACATTTATTGTGAAGGGTACAATAAAGACTTTTGACTTTATTCTTGTCATTTTCTTGGTGATTATTCTGCTGAGACCAAGGCTGGTCCCAAGGCTCTCCTGAAAGCTAGCCCAGACCTTACAGTAACCTTTACTGAATCATGGCAACTTTAGAGAAAAGTTTGCAGGCAAAATATTATCAGGCAGAATACTAAGACTGGGAAACCTAGAAAAACTAGGGTGTTTGAGCCTTGAATACAAGAAATGATATTTAGCAATTGAAATTGGAACTGTGCTTTAAACTATGGCTGTAATCCACTTATGTTCCCCAGCAACTGGGAGTGTGAGATGGGAAAGAGGAAATATGAGGAAATAAATTTATATATTTATGATTATATCTTTTGAATTAAATAATGTTTGTAAGGAATAATCTAATTATTTTTGGTTACATGGAGTTGACGTTCATTAGTGTCCCACACTCATAAATTTGAGGGAACACCATGACTGGAGATAGAGCCATTTGCAGAAATATTAGACAAAATTCATTAAGATTATCCAAGAATTTTGGAGAAGAGATATAACATACCTGGCCTTTCAGGTAGTAAGGGGGAGATAAGTCTCATGAAAGAAAAACTTAAAATGACTTCTACAACGTCATTAAGATAGCACTTCCTCTTCCTTCTCCAAATAAACAATCAAAAAAATAATAACCCAAACACACTACTTAGTAGTCTCTTTCATAATATTAGCACAAAGTAGTACCTGTGGTTTTTCTATATTGTGTTCATTAACCTTCAAAGAAACCCTTAGTGTAAAAGTTCCACCCAAGCATATTTCTATGATAAATAGGAGATTTACTAATTTTACACATTTTATAGTGCACAAAGCTTGAAAGCATAAACATTCTTTTAAGTTAAAAGGTACAACATATAGAGTTTAATTTGGCAGATATAATGTCAATTTATCAGAAATCTAATTCGATTATTGTTGGATTATGCAGTTAAATGTTTGCATTCTATCAATTTGGCAGTCCTATATATCATACTTTCACTAGTTGTGTGACCCCAATTAATTGCTTGGCAATTTAGTTTGCACATCTGCAAAATAAAGGGGTTCGATTTGATGGTCTGAAAGATTCATTTCAGCTCAAAATCTAATGTCTTATGATGTTATGCTCTAAGGATTATATAGTAAGACTGCAAGTATGAGGGTCAAAGAAACTCTTGGAATAAATACGTGTAATTTCTTTGTATTCTACTTTCTCTCCAGATGTGTTATGAAGTGGACAAAGTACAGTGGATCTATAACTTCCCTTATTCTTAATAATTAAAATTAAGCTAACCAAATGTTGCCAAGTTGATCTATTAATGAATATTTAATAATGATTTTAGTTATCATGTCAGTTGTCTGAAAGTGAGTACTACAAGCAGTTCTTATTTAGTGGATAGAGGATTACTAATTCAGTTAAATTAAGATTATTATCTATAATGTGAAAGATTCCATGCTAAAAATTTGGGGTAATATAAACATAAGTAAAAACTAAATCTAGACCAACAATTTTTAGGAAATGTTCATTATAAATGTTGTTAATAAATCTTTTAAAAGATAAATTTCAGCTCAAACTCTGTTATAATTTTCAAATTAGAGTATTTCCACCTAAATAAGGGTTTAGTATATTTTTTTTTCTTTGTGAATCAAGACTTAATGACACTTTGTAAATTTCCAAACATTTATAGATATTATTTATTAATAAATGATTTGTCTCACTTTCCTTCTTTGATTTTATAAATGGATATAGTAGGCTAGATTGTTTTGGGAAACTGCAATGCTTTTTGTATAATAGCTTATTATTTTTCAAAACAGATGGAAAGATAGTTTTCAACATTCACTTTTGCAAAAACTTGTGTTCCAATTTTTTTTTTCCCTCTCTCTCCTCCCCTTCTATTTCCACATGTATTATGGTCTACCAAAAAAAAAAAAAAAATCAGATTAAAAAGGAAAAAATGAGAAAGAAAAAACAACAACAACAATAAAATGAAAATGTTATGCTGCAATATACATTCAGTCCCCATTGTCCTCCCTCTGGATACAGAGGGCTCTCTCTATCACAAATATATTGCAATTGTCAGTAATCACCTCATTCTTGAAAAAAGGCACGTCCATAACAGTTGATTATTATATAATCTTATTGTTGCTGTGTATAATGTTCTTTTGGTTTTTCTCACTTCACCTAGTTTCAGTTTATCTAAGTCTCTCCAGGCCTATTTGAAATCATCCTGCTGATAGTTTCTTAAAGGGCAATAATATTCCATGACATTCATATAGCATAACTTATTCAGCCAACTGATGGCCATCCAGTCATTTTCCAGTTCCTTGCCACTACAAAAAAGGCTGCTATAAGCATTTTTACATATGTGTCCTTTTCCCTTTTTTATATTTCTTTGTGATACAGACCCAGTAGAGACACTACTGGATCAGAGGGTAATTGTGATGCTTTTAAAGACTCCAAATTTCTCTTTGAAACAAAGGCTTATTTGTTTTTCATATCAATATTTTCAGTTCTATTCCATGGCTCTGCTCTGTAAAACCAATTTCTCTAAATAAAGTTAAGGATCACCCAAATGGAAATAGAAAATCATTTGGTGAGTGTGACAATGTAAGAATTTGAGAAAACGCTAGTCAAAGAGAATTGAATAAGTGACACAAAAGATATCTGACAAATGGATAAAAGTTGAGTTGATCATATGATTAGAACATTAAGAGAGACATGCTTGTATTTCCATTGGGCCTATATCCCAAAGAGATATTAAAAGAAGAAAAGGGACCCACACATGCAAAAATGTTTGTGGCAGCCTTTTTGTAGTGTTAAGAAACTGGAAACTGAGTGGATGCTCATCAATTGGAGAATGGCTGAATAAATTATAATATATAAATGTTATGGGATATTATTGTTCTATAAGAAACAATCAGGAGGATAATATCAGGAGGAGAAACTTACATGAACTGATGCTAAGTAAAATGAGCAAAACCAGGAAATCATTGTACATAGCAACATCAATATCATACAACAATAAATTCTGATGAAAATGATTCTTTCCAATAATGAAATGATTCAGGCCAGTTACAATGATCTTGTGATGAAGAGAGGCAGCTACATCAATAGAGAGGACTGTGGGAACTAAATGTGGATCACAACATAACATTCTCACTCTTTTTGTTGTTGTTCATTTGCATTTTGTTATCTTACTCATTTTCTTTCCTTTTTGATATGATTTTTTTCTTGTGCAGCAACAAAATTGTACAAATATGTTTACACATATTGGATTTAACATATATTTGAACATCTATAACATATATTGGATTGCTTGCCATCTAGGGGAAGAGGTCAGGGAAGGAGGGGAAAAAGGTCAGGGAAGAAGGGGAAAATCTGAAACACAAGGCTATACAAGGGTCAATGTTGTCAAATTATCTGTGTATATGTTTTGAAAATAAAAAGCTTTAAGAAAAAAAAAAAAAGAAGAAAAAGGGCATGCTTTCTTGGAATCCATACAGCTGCCAAGAAATCCAGAATATACACTATAATCCTTTGGGTGAGGCCCCACGGAAGACTGATAAGATGACAAATATAAGAATATTTTAGGATGAGAGGGCCTGGTTACATTGTGATTTGCATCATTGAAGGCATCCACTTTTGATACAATCACAGGTCCATCAACATATTTTTTCAAACAAAACTTTTCAAACTAAAATTTTCTGGTAGGAGACTCTCCCTAGGCCAAAATGTAAGTCAACCTAAGCCTACATAGTAGAAATTAAGGATTTTTATATATTAGGATGTATTTTGTTTTCCTTCTTATGATTTAAATGTGTAGTTATACATGACCCCCTACATAAAAGACAATTTTAAGCCATAAGATAATAATTGTTTTGAAATTTTATTTTTAAAAAGAAGTTTTGAAAGTAATCTTCTCTTTTTATCTTTTAAAACTTAGGTAGGCTACTCAATTGAACATTTGCATATAAGATTTCCTGACTGAAATGTTATAATTTCATTATTAAATTTGGCATCAAGTAAAGAATTTTCTGAAAGAGATACACTTTTACAGTGGCTGTGATTTTCTGATTCATATCTTAATAAATGTGTGTATTAAGTGGTTATGATGTCACTAAAAACAAAGTTGATTTCTCAGTAATCACCCATAATGCACCATTGCAGCATTTTGAAATTTGCTAATGCCCTGACTTTGAATTCTAAATTCAAATTTACTATCTAAAAAGTTCTTATATAATAGATGTGTAAGCAAGTTATGAGTTAACTGAATCTGCCCAACACAATTGGTAGCTGGCATTTTTTTATCCCATAAAATTTCTCTGTGATTCTGAAACATTTGGGGAGTAAGTATATTGATAGGTTCAAGAAAACAGATGAAGAAGCATTATAAAGCAGTAATCTCAGCAACAATCATGTTAAATATTGTATGATTGTTAATTACCATGCCAATGGTCTTTTTGTGATGAACTGATGGACTCAACATGTACTTCACTAGAGTTCTATTTCTTTTCTTTCTTTCTCTTTTTCTCCTTCCTTCCTTTCTTTCTTTCTTTCAAGAATCTTTCAAATCAGAGGGGACAGCTAAGTGGCAAAGTGGATAGAGCACCAGCCCTGAAATACCATGGATATTCCTATCTCTGCATTTATTTAGAAGACTGTGCTTTCCACTTGGAATGTCCTCTGCTTTATCATTATTCAACATTTATAAAGTTTATCCATATTGCAAGGTCATTCTGAGCTATCTTCTTCATGAATCTGATCTAACCTATTCTAGCTTAAACTTAACTTTCTTTCAGTTGGATTCCTAGGAACTTGAAACACAAATAGGACTTGACTTACTACATTTTCTAATTCCATAAATGATTCTTATACATAAATCATCTCATTCTTCAAACTGCTTGAATGGTTCTTAATGTCACGGAATATATTTTGTACTTCTTCTGTATCTTCCACAACACTTGGCAAGTGCAAATTTTACATATAATCTTTTTTTTTCTTGGATCTGGAATCAGGAATATATGATTTCATAATCAGACTCATTTACAAATTCTGTGACCTTAGGCAAGTAATACAATCTTTTTCAGCCCCAATTCCCTAATCTGTAAAGTGATGATAAAATAGCACCTTTTCCACAGGGTCTTTGTGAGTATCAAATAAGACAATGCATGTGAAAATTACTATATGGGCATGTATACATATATTGTATTTAACTAATACTTTAACATACTTAACATGTATTTGGTCAAGCTGCTCTCTGGGGGAGGGGGTGAGGAAAAGGAGGGGAAAAGTTGGAACAAAAGGTTTCACAACTGTCAATGCTGAAAACTTACCCATGCATATGTCTTGTAAATAAAAAGCTATAATAATAAAAGAAATAAAAAGAATTGAGAAGAGTCATATCTATTATAGCTCTACATTAAAAAAAAGATAATGCATGTAAACATTCTTATAAACCTTAAAACACTTTTTAAAGACTATCTTGTCTGTGGCTGGACTTTTATTCAAAGAGTCATCAAGGATACAGGAATTATTAAGAATCTACTTAATGTGTCAGGAACTGAACTAAACACTAAAAGATCTAAGTTTGAATCTCACCTCACATTTTTTATTAGCTGTGGTACCATAAGCAAATCACTTATTTCCTTCAAAGTCCTTGTGTATATATGGATATTATTTGTGTGTATGTATATGCACATATATGTATTGTGTATATGTATGGATATGTGTGTGTCTATCATATCTATCTATGGGACAGGGATAGTTTTTCTTTTTTCTCCTAAAGCCAAGAACATTCTGACACATAGATGACATTTAATAAATGCTCTTAGAGTGATTGTCTTATAACCTCTGATCTTCAATTTCCTTATCTGTACAGTGAAGATAATAGAACTTTCCTCACAAATTTGCTGGGATAAACACATGAGACAAAGTGTGTAAAATGTTTCACAAACCTTAAAGTATTATATGAATGCCAATTATTATTATTTTGTTGAAAAAATTATTAGGTTCTAAAATTTTAGTATTCAGACAATTTGTGAAACAATTAAAATCATTTCCCCTGATAATAGATACTTTCAAACCCAAAGCTGACTACCAAAGTAGAAATCAAGGTATCAGATTGATTAGAGACAATTTTCTTACTTAATATATGGCCTTGAAGAGATCAGTTAACATCATATGGAGGTTTAGTTTCCTCATCCTGAGTTTCTGACATACTAAGTTTTTTTGTTTGTTTGTTTGTTTGTTTGTTTTTTGTTTTTTGGGGTGTGTGTGTGTGTGTGTGTGTGTGTGTGTGTGTGTGGTTATCAAAGAAGTGATATCTATGACAGTTCTACAAAAACATCAAATATTAATTACACTTTCCATTTGAGGAAATTTCCATTAAATGCCTTGAAATTTTTACCATGCATATAATTATCTTCACAAAACATGAATTATAGAGACTTTAGAAACATTTAATATAACCTATATATGAACATGGAAGCATCAGATAAAATCATAACCAAGAATTATGCAATCTTTGTTTGGAGAATTCCCATGGGGGTCAATCTACTATTTCCCTGTTCAGAACCTTGCTGTGATACTTTGAAGGTTCCTTTAATTCAGTTAGTTTATCCTTAAAGTGAGTTGAAATCTATGACTTCTATTAATTTCTCCTAGTTCTGTCATCCACAGCAAACAGAAAAAAATACAATTTATATTCCAAAGCACAAACCTTAAAATTTTAAATACAGCTATTATGTGACTCATATCCAGAGTTCTTTCACTCTCCTAGTTGCCCTCAAGCATATACTCTCTAAATTATAATGTCCTTCCTAAAGTGTGATGTACAATATTTCAAATGATGTCTTACAGAACAGAGGACAAAAGATTTATCACCTCCCAAGTTATGTACATTATGATAACATAATTGAAGCCTAATATCTCATTTTTTACTTCTATATCATAACATAGACCAAATTCCCATTTAAAAAATAATTACAAAATCTAGATGTATCACTGCTATCATGTAGTCATGAAGTTGAATATTCAAACTTAACTGCAGTATTTGATATAAATCAAAACTTTATCCTATTATGATCTCTTTGGATCCTCACTTTGTCATACAATATGTACATTAGGAGTAGTTTTATGGAATTAAAGTCATTTATGAATCTCTTAAAATAAAACAGGGTCAAACATATAACACAGTAACATTCTCTCTCCTTTCAAGTTAATACTGAGTAATCAATACAATTTGGATTGTGCCATTCAATCAGTAGATGACCAATCATCTAAAAAATATTTCATCTGTTTCACAATTCTTTATATTATCCCAAAATTAATATGTTTTGGCTCTTTTTTCCTAAAATCTAAGCAAGATATAGATATGAAATTTCTCCTGATCTCTAACTTATATCCATGTTAAAAAATGAAGTTAGTTTTACAGGACTAATTCTTCAGGAAGGCATCCTGTCTTCTTGTGACAACCGCCACCCCCTTTTTTTAGATGTTTACTAATAATACATTTAAATGCTATGGTAATCAAAATTAAGTTCGCTATCCAGTAGTGCACACATTCTATTTACTTCCCCTTTCTGGAAGAAGGATATTGGTATTCTCCAGTCATGGAACCTCACTCTTTTTCTGATTTTTCTTGGAAGCTTTGGATGGAGGAGTTTTGACTTAGTTCTGAGTGTATGTTTAGATCTTCCTCGTCTCCATAACAACTTTTAATAGTCCAAAACATTTTTTTTGTTGTCTGCTCATTTCCTTAGCTTATTACTCTGCTTTTAATTCTTTCCCCAGGGTAGAGGGGATAGTGTCTCAATCTTCAGGGGTTTTGTGCAGCTGTTTTCAGAGATTTGGGGGGGAACCTGACCTCAAGTACTCCTTTCTGCCCTGGAGCTGTTAGAAATGTCCCTGATCCACTGCAGCAGTAAGATCTAGCCTGCTGGTTAGGGCTGAGCCTGGGGCTGTGCTGAGAAGCCTGTGTTGGGACTGCATGGAAGGACTCCCACTCTGGTGCCATAGACCCTCTCTGCTGACCTGCCCAATCCTCTCCAGTGTCCCTGGGTGGAGAGGTCCACAAGCCTCCAGCACTGCTGCTGATTCAGAAGTTCTGCCTCACAGCAGCTGGGATCCCAGATGGGCTGGGCCTGTGCTGGCATGGCCTGGACTGGAATTGCACACTGGGCTTTCAGCCTGGTTCCACAGAGCTTTTCTGCTGATCTTTCAGGTCATCTTTGGTGTCTGTGGGCTGAGAGGTCGAGAAGACACCAGTACTGCTCCTGATTCAGATGTCAACTGGGTCCAGGATTGGGGCCATGGATGAGTTGGCGCAGTCTGTTCCATGACTGCCTGCTGGATTCTTATTCTGATGATCTTCTGGGTTGCCTTCTACTAGAAAATGTCCTACTCCAGCTTTTGGGGTATTTATCCTGTAACATTTGTATAGAGTTATTATTTAAAGGAATTTGGAATGGTTTGGGGGAGTTCTAGCCTTTACTCTGCCATCTAGGCTCTGCCTCCTCATTTTTCTTTATGAAAAATATGATCATTTTATATTTTTATAATTTGTTTAATCTTTTTAATGGTAAAAATCTTTAAACTATGTTTAATATCTTTAAGAACCAGTTTAAACCGAGTCCAACTACAAATAGCTTTATTTAGAGCTTATTACATAAAGCATATAAAAAGGGTCCTGAACTCACTGTCAAAAACCATGATTTCTAGCTCTAGCACTGTCACTAACTATTTTTTTTTTTTAATTTAGGTAAATTCCATAACTTTTCTTGGCCTCAGTATTCTCATCTGTAAAATTAGAGATTGGACCAGATGATTCATTATAGTAATTAAATGCTATTCTTTTTTTTCAAATTTTATTTTTTTCTGAAGTTAAGAAATAAGACAATCATTTCCATAGCATAGTAGAATTGGGGGGAGGGGGGAGATGGGAGATAACTGTGCATGAAATAACAATTAAACTTTATGTGTCAATGAAGGAGGAAGGACTAGAATGAGTTACCATTGCCAGGAGTAATTTAGTTACTTTGGGAAGATTAAGATGAAAATCATGGGATAAATGTAGTCCATTGCTAAAAGTTCTTTTTTTTTTTTTTTAATTAAAATTTAGGTCATGAGAAAACAAAATTCAGAGATTGTTTTCTATTCTGTTTCAGATTAAAAAGAAACAGATTCAGGCTTTCTGAGGCCACCCTGGCCTTCTTTATTTCTACATAATTTTAATTACTGTACCCAAAGCAACTGAAAGAAATAGAACTTCCAGTGTGAATTGTGGTTAGATTAAATTGTAAAAATCTCCATAATGCTAAACCAATTATATATTATCAATAGAAGTTAACACTTATATTATATTTTGTTTATAAAATGTGTTCCTCTGGGCCATATGTGGGAAAATTGTTTAATGACCCTAAATTTCTCATTGATAGACCAATTTTTTAAATACCTAGAACCTTCTAATGATGTTATATAATTATATGTACTAAAATTATGCTTTATTAAGAATAAAAGTTTAATTTAACAGAAGCAGGACAAATAATGCCATCAGAGAAATATATAGCTTAAAAAAAAGATATGAGACAGTCATATAGCAAGAGCAAAGGATAGGTAATAAACAACTTATGTACTCTATCAGTATCCATATAATGCAAAAAAGAACTGGAGAAATCATCAGATGAATACATTGGATGAACTCCCTATTCTGGATTTCTCTTCAGGCATGGAGAAGAATTTCATTATATGAGTAGGCAGTCACTATTATCGAAAGAAATCACAGATTTTTTTATTTATCTATTTATTTTAAACTTAAATGCAAAATAAAATAATAAAAAAAAAACATTGCTCAGAGCACAACAGAACATGAGAGGATTCAAAATGCAAAGCAATAAATTTCAATTTCAAGAAAGCCTACATGATAAATGCTACACATTTTCTAGAGATGACTTTTTTGCTTTCTTGAAGGTTTTGCTTTGTTCTCTGGTGTAATTTTAAACTTTATTTTTCCCCTCCTCCTCTACAAAGGCTATACTTACACATGTATAAATATATATGTGCATATTGTATGCATATGTATTCATATATATTTAATATGTGCATATATACATTTATACATATATGTAATTATACACATATAGAGCTATGTGAATACTTGTAAGACCATACTTTGCCTATTTACACTTTGTCTCTGCTTTTCTGAAGTTGGATAATATCATCCTTCATAAGTTCAAGTCTTTCTATGCATTTCTAAATCCACCAGACCTTTATTTCCTATACAATAGCAATATTCCACTCTTACACTATCTAATTATTTTAAATAGTCTAAAACAATATTGAATAATATGGCTGAAAGATAGTGTAGTTTAAATATTTTTTCTCTTTTGTTTAACTATTTTAACTTTAACTTTGATATTATGATTATTTTTCCACCTTTTGCATAATATATTCTACTTCTGATCTTCATTTTATGCATGAGTGTATCCCTCATTTTATAACATATGACCATATGTAAAAGGTAAACAGTTTTTCCTTATTGAGCTCCTTGTAATTAGTTTTTGATACTTACCTTATATATTCCTCATGGATCTTACATGTCAAATTTTTTCTTAAGTTCAGATCATTTCTCAAGAAAATCCTGAAAATTAGATAATTCATTGAATATCCTTTTTTTGTTTGTTTGTTTTTGTTTAGTATTGGGCTTAATTTTGTAGGGTATGATGTTTTCCACCATAATCCCTTATTTTCAGGTGTTCCAAGACCTGTAGTGTTTTAGTGTACTTGCGTCTATATTTTTTGTAATTCTAATTGTGACTTTGCCACATTTTATTTTATTGTTGTTGCTCATAATGTTTTTTCCTTAACTTGGGATTTTTGTAATTTGTCTATGACATTCCTGTAGGTTTCCCTCCTAGGGTTTCTTTCAAGTGATGAACAGTAGATATTATTTCTATTTCTCTTTCCCCCACTTATTAGAACATTCAAGGAAATTTTAATTTAATTATTTCTTGTACTGTATTGTTTGTAAACATAACTTTCAGATAATCTGATTATCCTTAACTTTTTCTCTTCTTAATCTCTTTTTCATAGCAATTATTTTTCTTATGAGATATTTCCAATTTTCTTCTTTTTCTCTCATTCTTTACATTTTGTTTTATTGTTTCTTGATCTTAAAACTTTTCTGGTTTCCCTTGGCCCAATTTTAAATGTCATGAAGTCATTTTCTTCCTTAAGATTCTGAATTTTCTTTTCCACTTGGTTGAAGATTCTTTTTCAATAATCTTCTTTTTTGTTGGTGTGTTCTTTTAAATTTTTTTTAAATTCCTAAAACTTTATTTGATGTTTAAACTCTTTTTTGAGCTCTTCTATGAATTTTTGAGGGGCAGATGACATTTGACATTACTCTTTTAAGTAGGAGAGGGTTTTTTGTTCATTTCTTGCTTCAGTATCCTCTTTGAAGATAAACTTCAATCTTTTCCATTCCCATAGTAACTGTCTAAGGTTGTGTTCTTTCTCCTTTGCTACTCTTTTATTTTTCTTTTCCATTATTGCAGCTTGCCATTATACTCACCTCTAGTTCTGGGTATAGGAAGTGGTGCCTCTAACTTCAGGTTCTTCTTACTGTTATTTTTGATTTGTCCTTGGCCTAATATTTGCACTCCTTTCCTCACTGCCCCTGCCTCCTGGCACACTATGCTGGAAATGTTCTTGCTCCCTAAGAATCATCCAGTGGCTATAATCTTAAATTTTCCTCTCCGGTCTGTAACCCAAAATCAAGAAACTCAGCTCTTCTGTTAGTTTCTAGCTGTGTCCCTACCCCATAGCTTTGGTACTCCCAGGATATGTCCTGATTTCTTCTCACCCAGGGACATGTCTTGATAGCCTGCTTGACTTAGTGTCCCTTGTTAGCAGAGATTTCTTCATTCTTCCCTGAGTCAGACTACCAACTTCCACTGTCTGGGAGGTGAAATTTTATATGGCTGATACTCAGGCTATTTCCTAATCCATATTCCCTTAGGGTCTGCTGCTTCTTATTTCAGAGGAGCTATCCTGGAGATGTTAATACTTTACTGAAGGAAAACCTCCAAGAGGATATCTTTCTTTGGATCTTCTCTGGATGTCTCAGGACATTGTTCTGTTCACTATTCTTGTTTATTTTTGCCATTCTACATTCACCATGAAATGCTATTTTGTCTTGTTTGTGGAAGAATTTTGGAAAACTTGGAATTTTCTAAATTACTTCATCATCTTCTCAGTATACTCTCACAGATTTTTTAAAGTATTGAATACATTGTTTTCAATGATTTTTTAAAAAGTGTACCAGTTTTTTTTTTTTTTTTTAAGCTTACTTTTAATTTCGAAAAGGTAAAATCACAAAGATTGTTCTAGGATTTGACTAAAGAAATCCAAAAATAATTCTCTAAGGAGGACCTAAATATTAAATAAATATTTTTATATCATCTAAGTAGACAAAAGGCCTATACTTTATCTATCTATTAATAATATCTATCTATAAATAGAGCTTATATGTTATATAGTAAAGTCTCTTAAGAAAACTACTGTGGTGATAAAACATGATAATAAACCAGCCAAATGATCCTTCTTATTCATGTAATGGAAAATAATCACCTTCTTAATGATTAAGGTAGATAACAGTAGCATTGGTACTGATTGAATAGCCAGTAGAACTCAAGATTTTGAACAACTTTAGAATTCATTGAATAATAAAAAATGACATTTTTTTTTTATATTTATGGTGGTCTATAAAAAAGAGAATAACATAACATATTTGTTATTTAAAGAAAAAATAACATATTTGTTATTTAAAAACATCATCCAACTTTTGCTTAAAGGCTTTCATTGAGAGGAAATCACAGTCTCCTCAAATAGCTCATTTGACTTTAGAATAAATATAATTAATTGAAAATGTTTCGATACCAATCCTAAATTATTTGATTTTTCACAATTAATTTTCATTCATTGATCCTCATTTTGTCTTCTGTGCTCTCTCTATCTCTGTCTTTCTCTCTTTGTCTCTCTCTGTCTCTGTCTTTCTCTGTCTCTCTTTTCTCTCTGTGTTTTTCTCTGCCTCTGTTTGTCTCTATTTGTATGTCTATCTCTTTTTTTCTCTGTTTTTCTCTTTCTCTCTGTCTCTCACTGTCTCTATTTCTCTCCGTTTCTGTCTTTCTAGCTCTATTTCTCTTTGTATCTCTATCTGTCCCTCTCTCTCACACACACACACAAGCACACACACACACACACACACACACACACACACACCCTACCCTTCTTTTGACCATAAGGAAACATGAACATAAGACAAAGTAAAGAATGGATAACAGAGATGTGGAATAAAACATGAGGATGTGAATCAATTTACTAAGAAGCAAACTACATCATGGGAATTAAGCAGCAATGGGAACAAAATATGTTTTTTGCCCGAATATTCCACAGCAACTGACCATATTGACCACATTGAGGAGGGGTCAATGAATGAAACAATTTAAATATGTGAATGCAGAAGATTTATTGACTTTATAGGTAACAGTTTAAAATTTATTGTTTCTGGAAACTACGTCTGCTTGCATTATACAAAGAAAAGTATTTTTATGCTATAGTTAATATTCTCTTCCCTAGCTTTAAAATGTACAGGAAAATGTGTTTCTTGATGGTTTTTAGTGAATATAGTTGTGAAAATACAATGATATCAGGGGGTGGAGCCAAGATGGCAAAGTGAAACCTGGAAGCTGCACAAACTATCCCAGTTTCCTTCAAAAACCACATAAACAGTCTGATGGAATGAAACCCCTCTTGAGCTCAAGATAATTTGGAAAAATTTCAAGAAAGGTCAGTCTTAACTGAGGTAAAAAATATACTCAGCCCAGCTCAGACAGAGTCTGGGAAAGACAGTGAAAGGGTCTTAATCACAGCAAATTAACAATTGAAACCCTCCATTGTGGCTCAGTAGAGGAACAGACCAATGGGGCAGCTTCCAGTTTCAGCTCAAAAGCCAAACTTTGGGAAACCAGCCTGTTTCCTGGAAAGAACATATAAAGCTACCCTACTCTTCAAAGAGAAAGGGCCCCTATGCAAAAAGCTAAGATCAGAGCTGCACAGGAAGCTTAGGACAATGCCCCTTTTACCCAAGGGGCAGAGCTTGACTACAAAAGTTAAAAAGTGGAAATACTAAAAGCAAAGGAAAGAAAAGTATCAAGACAGAAAAGAACTTGCATCACAAAAAGTTACTATGGTGAAAAGGAAGATTAAAACACCAATTCAAGTGAGTACAAAATGTGCATAGAAGAAATATCAGTGTTATGAATTGGTTTCAAGTCCAAAGAGGCTTCTTGGAATGCTCATAAGACTTTGAAAGGCCAATAAGAGAAGACAAAAGGAAAAAAAATGAGGAAAAAGAAAATATGCAAGAAAGTCAACAGTTTGGAAAAGGAAGGCAATTCCTTAAAAAATACAATTGGACAATGAAAAAAAAAATCCACTGAAGAAAACACCACCTTCAAAAGTAGAATTAATCAAATGGAAAAAGAGATATAAAAACTAATTGATGAAAACCACACATTAAAAATTAGAACTGGACAAATGGAAGTTAATGATTCTATGAGACATCAAGTATCAGTGGCAAAAATTTTAAAAGACTGAAAAATGGAAGAAAATGTAAAATATCTCATTGGAAAAACAGCCAATTGGAAAACAGATTGTCTTTTAGACAATTAAAAAAATATTCATCTACTTGAAGGCCATGAACAAAAAAAAGAGACTGGATAGCATTCTTCAAGAGATTATCTACTCTAGAAATAGAGGGAGAAATCATCATTGAAAGAATCCATTGATTTCATTTGGAAATAGATCTCATAAGAACTATCAAAAGGAACAGTGTTGCAAAACTCCAGAAATACAATCTCAAGGAAAAAAATACTGCAAGCTGACAGATAAAAGCAATTCAAATATCAAGGAGCAACAATCAGGATTACCTAGGATCAATAAAGGATTGGAGGGCCTATTCCAGAGGGCAAAGATTGCAACTAGGAGTTAACTACCCAGCAATACTCAGCATCATTTTTCAGGAGTTGCAGTGGATTTTCAAAAAAAGTAATAGACTTTCAATGATTTCTATTGATTAAAAAAAATTTAATCTTCAAACCCAGGACTCAAAAGAAGCATATAAAGGTAAAAAAATGGTAAAAATCTATATTATTTAAAGTGCAAACTATTTATAAACCTACAGGAAAATGATATCTGTAACTCTTGAGAAATCTATCTGTTCCTGGGGTAGATAGTGTGAATAAACTCTGATGTGATGATATCAAAGAAAAAGATATTGAGGGATGGAAAAATGATTGTACTGGGAGAAGATGAAAAGGGAGGTATGATGCAACAATTTAGATCACATAAAAATGTACAAAAGATCTATTATAATTGAGATGAAAAGGGAGGGGAATGAGCATTTTCTGTAGCTTGATCTCATCAGTTTGGGATCAAAGAGGGAATAACTTAATCATTCAGGTGGATATAGAAATTTATCTAAACCTGTAAAGAATTAGAATAAAGAAGAAAATAAAAGGGAGGGCCATGATAGAAAGGAGAAGGGAGAAAAGATAAGAGAACAAGACAGAGGTGATAGAAGATAGGAAAAGTAGAGAGGATAGAAAGAGAGAATAAAACTATATAGTGGAAAGAAAATAGTGGAGGAAAATACAGAGCTGGTAATCATAACTCTGGTAATCATAAATCATGACCTCTCCCAAAAAATGACATCATATAGGGGAGTGGATTAAAAAACAGAATCCTACAATATGATGTTTACAAGAAACACTGCACACAGAGAGATACTAACTCAGTAAAGGCAAAAGGCTGAATAAGAATATATTATGCTTCAGCTGAAGTTTTTTATAAAGTACAACTAGATACTCTGATATCAGAAAAAGCAAAAGCAAAAATACATTTAATTAAAAGAAATAAGGAATGAAAATGCATCTTGTTAAAGGGTGCCATAAACACTGAAGTAGTAATGATACTAAATTTATACACACCAAAGTGGTAGAGTTATACAAATTCTTAGAAAAAATATTAAGCAAGGTACAAAAAGAAATAGAAAGCAAAATTGTATTAATGAAGACTTCAACCTTCCCCTTTAGAATCGGATAAATGTACCTACAAAATAAACATGAAACAAACTAGGGAGTTTAATAGAATCCCAGCAAACCTAGATATGATAGATCTCTGGAGAAAATTGAATAAGGACTTAAAAGAATACACATTTTCTCAACAGTACATGGCACCTACACAAAAACTGATTATGTATTAGGTCACAAAAACCTCAAAATCAAATGCAGAAAGGCAGATATAAATACATGCTTCCATTTCACACCATGATGCAATAAAAATTATATTTAATAAAGGGCCAAGGAGAGACAGACTAAACACCTAGAGGAAATTATATAATCTAATTCTAAAGAATGAGTGGGTCAAACAACAAATCACATACATACATAATATTGAATAGAATACAAATTTCACAGGAACGTTTGTATGAACTATTAAAAAAAAATTAGAAACAATTTCACAGAAACTATTGACATAATTAGATTCTGAGCTTCTACCTTGTACTGTTTTTTGCACAATAGAAATTAAATAGAAAGGTCCTTGGTATGTATGCTGTTCACAACACTCTTTAGTTCAGATTCAACCATATTAAAATGTAATTGGGAAGTATTTAACAAAACAAATGAAAATACAATAAAATGATTAATATTACATTTTAAAACTAAGTTAATATGGATCCTAGAGAAATCCTAATGAAAATTTTAGTAGCCTTTGTTTGTTTTATTTCAAGTCAAGCTCAAATAGAAAGTGATTTCTGGGAGCAATGGAGAACTATTAAATAACATTTTAAATCTTTATTTATTTATTTATTTTTATTGATTTTGTTAAATATTTCCCAATTACATTTTAATCTGGTTCCTGGTTTAGTAGTTTTTCTGGCTGCTTATGTCTACTGGCCTATGAATATTACTTCTCAGTCCTAGACTCTTGCCTTATTATAAGAGATGTTGGTACCTCTATTTCCTATATATAAGCCCAGGTCAGGAAACATCCTCTTTCTATATACACATAGTCCACAGTGAACTGATAGTCACCACATCAGTCTAACCTTATTTTGCAAAGTTAACAAGTTAGAGACTTCAGAATGATTTACCTAAAGACACATAAGTAGTACTAAGCAAAGGCATGATATGAAATCACATACTCTGATTCAAGAGCTAGAACTGTTTTTTACAGTACCACATGCTACATTGTGTTCTTCCTAGATTATAAGACTCTCTAATTCACAGATAATAAATTTCTTGGCTTGCAGTTCTAGTCCTAGCTATTCTAGTCAATAAATGCAAATTATTTAATATAGAGAGATTTCCTTTTTCGTCACCTATAAAATGAAAGGATCATAAACATGACGACCTATTAGTTGCAACAATTTATGTTTCTGAGACTTTTGGTTAGGCTGAAAATTTATTTCAGAATTTGGAAGGAGGCAAAAAAAAAAAAACAAGCAAGCACAAATCTGAAAAATAAGCTCAGTTGCTTCAGCCGCATTGTTTTCTGTTTACCATAAATTCATTTTTCATATTTCACTGAGGCAAATAAAGCATGTGTTCTCCCCAAGGGAAAAATAATATATTTCCAACATCTCTATTAAAAATACTCCAAATTTCTCACAAACATGAATCTTTATTCATTTATCAAACCATAGACATTGTACTGTTTTAGTCAGTCTCCAGATTTTTTTTGAGAGTTGCTGATATAAAATATGCAAAAAAGTTCACATCAGTACCTCTACAAATTATAATATGTTGATCAACAAAAGCAGCTTCTATTTTTGGGTTATCACAGACCTTTATATTCTTCCTATTTGGAAGTTCAAGGAAAGCATATTTCCATAACATGGCATGACTAGTGAAGAAGAAAGAAGTTGAAGGCTTTTTTTGTTCGTTTGTTTATGTTATCTAGTAGGAGGGCCATTGGCAGACTGAGAAAATGAAGGATTTGAAAGATTGGAAAAAAATTATAAAGTCAGATATCATGTAAGTCGCCAAATGATCTTTGATCCTAACAAAAGTCTTTGGAGTGTTTGTGGTGTTATCTATACAGATGATATTTTATAAAATGATATGGCATATTTGAACAGCCCACTAATTTATCTTAAATACCACAGATGGAATAGAAAGAAACTTTTAGGGTTAAGAAAAACATTTTACATATATATTGCCTAATGTGAGCCTTGTGAAATAAGCTACACAAGTATTAAACATATTTTCCAGATGAACAAACTGAAGCAGAAAATTGTTAAATAAGTTACTCAGAGCTTATAAATGGACATTCATATTAAAAATGAAGTCTTCTGAGTCTAAACACTATGCTTTTATAATTACAATAGATTATTGCACATCCATTAGGTTAAAGCTGTCAATAACAACAACAGTATTTAGACAACAAGTTAAGGATAAACCATCTCCAATACCACCTGCAGTTTTCTGATCAAGTCTCTTTAACCTTTAATATGCAGAACTATAGGGAATACAATAACAACAACAACAAACCACAACAAGAAAGTGAAGAATAAAAACAAAATTGAGAACAAGAAGCTTTTTTATTTCCTAAAACTATACCTAATCTAATTTTTCTGCTGTACATAGTTTTTTCATACTTTTCAGAAATAAGCAGGCTTGGCCCAATAATAATGATAAACTAAGAAATAGAGAATACCATAATGCATTCTACTTTTCGTTCATTTACAATACAATTTTTTGCATGTCTTACAAAGGTCCTAAGTTAGATGACAATTATTCCATCTCTCCTTAAATTGCATTACCAATTAGTATTTAATGGTGAATTTCCCAAAGGATTTTGTCCATTTCCCAACAATCAATCAGGTAATTAAGAAAGCTGAACAAACGCTTCTCAACACTTCATATTTTCTAACTGGACACTTATACATTTGAATCATTTTCATAACTACTGTTGAAACCTGGAGAGTCCATTTGGAAATCCTGCAATTACATGCAAATGTTTGAACAAATACAAATGAGGTTCTTTCCTTTTTACTAGATTTTGAGGTCAAAAACCCTACTGAGCAGGCTTTGAAGCTTGTCATGGTAAAGCTTGCAATATGAATAAAGTCTGACATTTTTTTCAAAGGTATGATTTATTAGATGTCAAACATGTATTATAATAATAATGTTAATATAAGCTCTTTAATTTCCATTTCACATAATGGACAAGCCCGGGATGATTCCTATGAGATGAAGAAAGAACTGCTATAAAAAAGTACTTGAACAAAATGAAGAATAACTTGCTCAATCCTAAGAATACAGAATAATTGACTTTATTCGGGGGAAAGTAAAATATATTCATTGAAACTTACTCTATTCTACCTATCCAGTATTTGGCAATTGTGGGAGGAAGTATTTGATTGGGATGATTTCTATTTTCTAATATTTTTTCTCTTTTCACTGACAACATTTTTCATCTGGGGCCAATGTTATAGCCTGTCATTAAGATGTCATCATTGCAAGTAAACTGGGTTTCTGAAATTGGACATGTTGTAAACACTGTCTTCTATCAACTGGAATTCACTGAAACCTGCAGGTAATATCAACTCTGTGGGGGAAAGGGATGAATAAGCTTGTAGATTTATTTTCCTTCTCATCTTGGAAGTCAATAGCAACTATGTTCATGGTATGAATGATATGCAGCTAGAGAATTACAGAGAGCAGTAAATTTTTTTATATATAGCATCACTGAGCTTTTTCCTATGGAGAGAGTAAAACTTTAAAGGGCACAATTCAGTTATACAGTAGTCTGGTAATGTAGTTAGAGGCTCTGGACTATGATCTTACTATAGCAGAGAATGGGCAGTAAGTCAGATTGAGCAATGGAAGAGGTTTTATGCAATCCACCATCAAAGCTATTTCCATGATAGCAGTATCATTCTCCAATTCCACAAGCTGACTGTCAACTAGAAATTCAGAACATAAAAAGACAGAGAAGATTAAAAACAAAAAATAAACAAGACAATCGATGGCTCTCTGAAAGACAAGATCTACTAATGTATATGTTAGTTGGATCATGAATTAAACTATATCTTGAAAACACAAATCAATAATACAGATTTAGTAACACAGAAGTGGCTTTCACACTGTAAAACTCATCATTATCTTTTCTGTTTAATAGTCAAATAACTAGAATCTATAGTAGATTGTTCAAACCAATACAATGAAAATTCCATTTTTCTCCAAAAAATGGCCCTTCATATATAAAGGCAATTGACTGAATTAACATTTTGTTTGTTGTCCCATTAATCATTCCATATTTAAGCCTTAGAACATTTTCATTATAGATATGTGGATGAATAAGCTGAAAAACAGTAAATCTAAAAGTGACTTTTCTGACTCAAAGAATATACATGACATGGACAATTCAAGGAGTGAGACCTACACTTCTTGAACCCAGTATTAAGGTGTTTAGGTAAAGATAAGGTAAGCATTATTCTGTCCATTTTTTTTTTTTCTAAAACAATGTGGGAAGGGGAGAAGAAAAAGGGGAAGACAAATATGAGATGAGATGAAAAAGGAGATTAGGAAGAGAAAGAAAAGGGAAAAGGTAGAAAAAAGAAGGAAATGAAAGTAAAGAAAAAAGTAATAGAGAGGAACAAGAAATAAGAAAATAAAAGAAAAAAAGGGAATAGGGCAAATGTGGTGAATGAAAGGAAGTCAAGGCAAAGGGATGTGAGAGTTATGTGCCAAAATGTTACATAAATAAGTTCCATGATAATGTTTGCTAGAAGAAACAAATGAAGAAAGAAGAAGAAGAAGAAGAAGAAGAAGAAGAAGAAACAAGAGGAGGAAGAGGAAGTGGAAGAAGAAGAAAAAAGTCAGATTAGAATTTCTGTATTATGAGCAATAGCATAAATTGAATGTTAGAGAACAGAAATTCACACGATGTTTAAAATACATAGAAGAAACAAAAAGGATTCATTTTCCAGAGGAAAACAATCCTTATCAGTTATAAATTAAGCCATGAAATAACACATATGAAAACTGTAACTATGATAAATAAATAGTATATCAACACTTCATATTTGCTTTGGAAAATAGAACTTATTTGATCTAGAGTTAACATTTCAACAAAGGTAGAAAAAAATCATTGAGTCTTTTAAGAATATAAAACATAATTTTTTTAAAGTACTGAAATAGCTTTTCAGAATCCTAGAATATAGTAAGCCATTAGTATTTTCTGAGGCTTCATTTCAATCAATCAGGTAAGTCTAGTATTACTATTCTTTACTAATTAAAAAGAGAACCATGGAAGGAATACGTAAGAATAGGAGGTTTGGCCTTCTTTATATATCACTCCCCATGTCAAAACTAAGGGAAAAAAACAAAAAAGGCTAATATAAATTATGAAAGATGAGTTCCCAGGTGTTATTAACTACTATTATTGTGATGTCATGAAGGAGTAGATTCTATTTTCGGTTTATTCACAGAAAGCTCCTATTGCATTAAAAAAAATTAAATAGCATTTTATTTTACTAGTTACATGTCAAGAAAAAAATTTAGCATTCATTTTTTATACTATTTTGAGGTCCAAATTCTTTTCCCTCCTTCCCTATCATTTCACTTTGCAACAGTTCATATAATTCTGTCCAGGTTTTTTCTGAAATATGCTTGTTCATCATTTCTTAATGCATAATAGTATTCCATTACATTGATATAACATAGTGCAACCATTCAACAATTGATAGACATCCCTTCATTTTCCAATATTTGGTCATGACAAAAAGGATTCCTACAAATAGCTTTGCCCATATAGGTCCTTTTCTCTTTTTTCATCTCTTTAACATAGAAACCTAGTGGTATTGTTGGAACAAAGGTATTCAGAGTTTGGTTGCCATTTAGGCACATTTACAAATTTCTTTGCAGAATGGTTGGAACAATTTTATCACATTCTCTCCAACATTAATCACTTCCTTTTTTCAAACATTGTTCAATTTGATAGATGTAAGTTGACATCTCAGAGTTATTTTAATTTGAATTTCTCTCTTCAAAAGTGATTTGTTGAACTTCTTCATATGCTGGTAGATATCTTTGATTTCTTTATCTAAAAACTGCCTATTCATATTCTTTGACCATTATCAATTGGGGAATGGCCTGTATTCTTACAAATTTCAACTCAGTTCTCTAGAAATGAAGCCTTTATCAGAAATATTTATTCTAATTTTTTCCAGGTTTCTGCTTTCCTTCTAATAGTGATTGCATTGGTTTTATTTATGCACAAACTTTTTAAAACTTAATATTAAAAAAATTAACTATTTTTCTATTTTGTAATGCCTTGATTCTCTTGTTTGGTTATGATTTTTTCCCATTCCCATAGAACTGACTGGTGGAATACTTTTTATGCTTCTAATTTGAGTATGGTGTCAGCCTTTCTGTCTAAATTTTGAAATTACCTTGGTATACAGTAGTAGATCTTGGTCTATACATGTGTCCTACTGTTTTATTTTTTCCCCAGAAGATTTTGTCAAATAGTGAGTTCATATTCAAAAATCTGGGGTATTTAGGTTTAACCAACACTCAGTTGCTATGGTCAGTGACTTATATCTATTCTACAGGTCCACCACTCTATTTCTTAGCCAGAACCAGATAATTACAATAAAAACTGTTTTCTAATATACTTGGAGATATTGTATTACTTCTTTATCTACATTTATTTTTAGAAATGAAGTCTTTGTCAAAAATATTGGAAGCAAAAATTTCCCCCAATTTTCTATTCCCCCTCCAATTTATTTACTTCACTGGCTTTGTTTGTACAAAATCTTTTTAATGTAATATAATCAAAATTTTTCACTTTACATTTCATAATGTTCTCTACTATTTCTTTGGCTATAAATTTCTTCCTTCTCCACAGATCTTAGAAGTAGATTATGCCTTGTTCTCCCAAATTGTTTATGGTATCACTCTTTATGTCTAAATTATGAGCCTATTTTGACCTTATATTAGTATAAGGTGTTAGTTGCCAGTCAATGCCTAGTCTCTGTCACACTATTTTCCATTTACCCAGCAATTTTTGTGAAATAGTGAGTTCTTATTACAGAAACTGGGGGTATTGGGATTTATTTGGATTTATCAATCACTAGATTACTATAGTCATTAACTATTGTGTCTTGTGAATCTAGCTTATTCCACTGATCTGCTATTCTTATTTCTTAGTCAGAACCTGATGGTTTTTATGACTGCTACTTTTAAATACAGTTTTAGGTCTGATACAGGTAGGTCACCTTCCTCTATAGTTTTTTTTTTTAATTAATTCTCTTGAAATTCTTTATTTTTTGTTCTGCCAGATGAATTTTGCTATTATTTTTTTAATTCTATAATTTCTTATTAGTTGAATTAGTATGGCACTGAAAAGATAAATTAATTTAAGAGAATTGTCATTTTAATTGCATTTGCTCATGCTACCCAGAAGCATTTGATATTCTTCTACTTGTTTAGATGTAACTATTTTTGTGAAAAATGTTTTGCAATTGTATTTGAATAGTTCCTGGCTTTGTCTTGGCATGTAGACTCTCACATATTTTATATTATCTTCAATTATTTTAAATAACTCCTTCTCTTTCTAAATCTTACTGCCGGACTTCTTTGGTACACATAGAAATGCTTATGATTTATGCAGGTTTTTTATATCCTGTCACTTTCCTAAAACTGTTAATTGTTTCTAGGAGAGTTTAGTACCTTGTCTAGAATTCCTTAAGTGTACCAAAATAATCAGCAAAGAGTGATAATTTTGTTTCCTTATTAAATATTCTAATTACTTCACCTTTTTTCTTTCTTATTGCTAAAACAAACAATTCTATTACAATATTGAATAGTAATGTTGATAGTGGGTAACCTTGTTTCACCCTTGATGTTACTGGGAATACTTCTAGTTTATCCCCATTACATATAATGCTTGTTAATAGTTTTACACAGATGCTACTGCTCATTTTAAGGAAAACATCATTTATTCCTATGCTCTCTAGTGTTTTTAATAGGAATGGTGGTTGTATTTTGTCAAATGCTTTTTCTGTATCAATTGATAGTATCATATGATTTCTGTTAGTTTGATGCTTGATATAATCAATTATGATAACAGTTTTCCTAATATTGAACCAGCCCTGAATTCTTGGTATAAATCCTAATTGATCATAGTGTATTATCCTAATGTAATCTTTTCCCTAATATATTAGTTCAGATTTTTGCATCAATATCCATTAGGAAAATTGGTCTAAATTTTTCTCTTTCAGTTTTGACCCTTTCTGGTTTAGATATCAGCACCATATTTGGGCCATAAAAGGAATTTGGTAAGATTCCTTTTTCTCCTATTTTTCCAAATACTTTATTCTGTATTGGAATTAATTCTACATTAAATGTTTGGTAGAATTCACTTATAAATCCATCTGGTCTTGCTTTTTTTTTATTTAGAGAGCTCACTTATAGCTTATTCAATTTCTTTTCCTAAATTAGAGTATTTAAGTAATTTATTTTCTCCTCTGTTAATCTGGGTAATCTTTATTTTTGTAAGTATTCAACCATTTCACTTGATCATCAGATTTATTAGCTTCCATTTTGGAAAAATACCTCATAATTTAGGTTTTAATTTGCTCTTCATTGATGGTAAGTTCACTCTTTTCATTATTGATGCTGGTAATTTGGTTTTCTTCTTTCCTTTTACTAATCAAACTAATCATACTTTTATTTATTTTTTGGTTTTCTTCATTAAACCAACCTTTATTTTTCCTTATTAGTTCAATAGTTTTGTTAATTTCTATATTCTTAATATCTCATTTTATTTTCAGAATTTCAAATTTGATATTTAATTGGGGGTTATTAATTTGTTCTTTTTCTAAATTTTTTTAAGTGCATTTTTTAATCTTCTCTTTATCTTTTTTATTCACATAACCATCTTACCTTTACTCTCTATATAGGTCTTCTTCAAATGTGTTTCTTATGAACAACATATCATATAATTCTAGTTTTGAATCCAGTCTATGATCTGCTTCCATTTGGTGAGAGAGTTCATTCCATTCTAATTAACAGTTAAAATTACTAATTCTCTATTTCCCACTATCCTATTTTCCCCAACTTATACTTTTCTCTCTCCCCCTTTTTTTGTTCACTAATGTTTTGCTTCTGATCACTACCTCCCTCAATCTGTTCTCCCTTTTTTTCCAGCCTTCTACCTTTCGTATCCTCTCCTCCTTCTATTTTCCCCCTCCCTTCTATTAGCCTTCCCCTTTCCTTTCCCTTTTCCTCTCATACTTCCTTATAGAATGAGTCAAGTGTTTATGCCAAATTAAGTATGAATGATATTCCCTCTTTGAGCCAAATCCAAGGAAATTAAGGTCCAAATAATGCACAATCTCCTCCTTTCTTTCCTTCAACAGTAATAGGTCTTTTTTGCCTTTTCATGTGATGCAATTTACTCCATTTTGCCTCCCCTTTCCTCTTCTTCCCATAACAATTCCCTTTCCATTCTTAGTTTTTGTTTTATATCATCATATTAGAGTGAACTTTTACCTGCATCTTATAGTTATACCCAACAAAGATATAGTTCTCAAGAGTTATACATCTCATCTTCTTATGTAGGGTAAATTTTTTAAACTTTTAAAAGACATGTGTTTAAATACAAAACAAATTCAGCCAATATTAGAAGAGAAGCAGAAAATGAGAAAAAAATTACATCAAAGGTTTCTGATAAAGGCCTCATATCTAAAATATATACAGAACTCAAAGTCAAAAGAATACAAGCTGTCTCCATCTGATAAATGGTCAAAAGATATAAACAGACAATTTTCAGATAAAGAAATGAAAGTCATAGTCCTTAGAAAAAATATTATAAATCACTATTGATTGGAGAAATACAAATTAAGACAACTTTGAGTTACCACTTCCCACCTCTTAGGTTGGTTAAGGTGACAGCAAAAGATAATGCTAAATATTGGAGGAGATGTTGGAAAATTGGAATATTAATACATTGTTGATGCAATCGTGAACTGATCCAACCATTCTGGAGAGCAATTTGGAACTAGGCCCAAAAGATTATCAAAATATGCATACCCTTTGATCCAGTAGCATCTCTATTGCATCTGTGTCCCAAAGAGATCTTTAAAAAAAGGAAAAATACCCATGTACAAAAATGTTTCTACCCATCATTTTTGTAGTGACAAGGAACTGGAATCTGAATTTCCAGTTGCCCATCAATTGGGGAATGGCTAAATAACTTGTGGATATAAATGTATTGGAATACTATTGTTTTATAAGAAGAGATCAGCAGAACAATTTCAGAAAAGGTTGGAAAGACTTATATGAAATAATATCAAGCAAAGTGGGTAGAACAAAGAGAACACTTTACATAGCAATACGGTTATATGATGATTAACTGTGATGAACTTGGCTCTTTTCAACAATGAAGTGATCCAGGCCAATTCCAATAGATTTGGTATGGAGAGCACCATGCATCTTACAGAGAGAGCACTCAGAGGACTTAAATATGGATCACAATATGGCATTTTCACATTTTTTTCTGGTTGTTGTTATGTGCTTGCTTGGTTTTTTAAATTTATTTATCACTTTTTCTTCTCTTTTGATCTGATTTTTCTTGTCCAGCATTATAAATATAAATTTATATGAGGGCAATTTTCCATGATGATTTATTGAAAGATGTTGTCCAGGAATTTTTTTTTTTTTAATCATGGCTTTCAGGTACTCTAGTAATTCTTAGATTGTCTCTACTGGATCTATTTTCCAGGTCAGTTGTTTCTGCAATGAGATATTTTACATTTTCTTCTACTTTTTTTTTTCATTTTGGATTTTGTTCCAATTCATTCTTTATGTCCCAACTGAATAATTCAGTTCCATTGTCCAATTCTATTTTTTAATGAATCATTTTCTTTTCAGCTTTTTTTTTTTTTTTTAAATCTCTGTATTGCATTTGGTCAATTGTACTTTGCAGGTTGCTTTGTTCATTGTTTATTTTTTTCCCCCATTTTGCCAGTTCTATTTTTCAAGGAGTTTTTTTCTTTTTTCCATTTTACCAAAACTATTTTTAAGATTTTTTTCTATATATTTTTTTCTTGGATTCTGTTCTTCTCTGTGTCTTTAATTAGATATCTATATCTATCTATCTATCTATCTTTTATATTTTTATCTTTTGCTATATTTATCTTTTGCTAGATATTTATAGTTAGAGATCTTTTTTTGCTTTTTTGTTAATTTTTAAAGGTTGAGCTCTGCTTCTAGGGTACAGAGGAGACTGTCTCAAGCTTCTTCTATATGGCAACAAGGGATTATCAGTAGCCTGGAGTAAGTGATATTTCAAGATTCCCCAATGCAATAGATAGGCCTAGTCAAGTCCCTTCTGTTATGCTAGGATTCAGTGGCTCACTATTTGTTTTCTGTAGTTATATTGGAGGTATCATAGTTTATCTGCTGATCCACTGGCCTTTGGAACTTGGACAGAATATCCAAGGCTGCTGTATTTTGGTTATAAACTTTCTACTAGGTTTCCTGTACTGGACCAATCTATCCTGGGCCTCCCCATGCTGCATCTGTATTAGGCTGTGTTCCCCCTTGTTCAAGTCCTTTTCTGAAGTATTTCCAAGATGTCTTGCATTGGAAAATTATTAAAATTTGAATATTTTTTGGTTCTGTGACTCCAAAATCCATTCAGAGGCTTGATCTACTGTTGATTCTAAAGGAATCCAGGATGATGTCATGCAAAGCTTTGTCTAGTCACCATCATTTTAGCTTTGGCCCTTAATAATCCAGATAAGTTTTTTTGTTTGTTTGTTTGTTTGTTTTTGTTTTTGGTTGTTTGATTGCTATGGCACTGAATAAGTAAGTTGAATAAATCATTTTAATATAATAATAGGCCTACCCATGAGTAACTGGTATTTTTCCAGTTGTTTGGATCTGACTTCATTTGTACGAAAAATGCTTTGTAATTTTTATCATGTAGTACCTGGGTTTGTTTTGGCTGTTGTACTCCTAATGCTTTATATTGCTTTTAAATAGGATTTCTCTTTCTATCTCTTACTGCTCAGCTTTATTGATCACATAAAATGCTAATAATTTATGTGAGTTTATCTTATATCCCATTTTATTTTGTTAAAGTTGTTAATTATTTCAAGTAATTTTTTAGTTACCGTTCTAGGATTCTATAAGTATATTATTTTATTATTGATATTGAGATTGACATATACATTGTTAGAGCTAGTTCAGTGTTTAGGAGACTCTCAGGTAAAGTGTGGGAGAGGAGAGGTATTAAACTGAAGGTCATTTGGAAGGATAAGATACAAGATACTGAGGTCCTATCTGGAATCAAACTAGTAAGCATTAAAACTGCTTCAGAGAGCACAATTCCATTGGGCTGGCAACATTGTTCAAATGCCAAATGAATTTGCCTATATATATATATATATATATTTTTTTTTTTTTAAGGAGAATTTACCCAGGGCAAGCACTCACAAGATGATAAAATATATATATATATACAAGGATACTCTCTTTTTTTATATTACATATATATATACATATTATTTTATAATAACTTTATATTGACAGAACCCATGCCAGGGTAATTTTTTTTACAACATTATTCCTTGCACTCGCTTCTGTTCTGATTTTTCCCCTCCCTCCCTCTACCCCCTCCCCTAGATGGCAAGCAGTCCTATATATGTTAGATATGTTGCAGTATATCCTAGTTACAATATATGTGTGCAAAACCGAACAGTTCTCTTGTTGCACAGGGAGAATTGGATTCAGAAGGTAAAAATAACCCGGGAAGAAAAACAAAAAATGCAAATAGTGCACATTCATTTCCCAGTGTTCTTTCTTTGGATATAGCTGCGTCTGTCCATCATTTATCAATTGAAACTGAGTTAGGTCTCTCTGTCAAAGAAATCCACTTCCAACAGAATAAGGATACTCTCAAGATCTCTCTTAAGAACTTTAGAATTGCTTGCATGGCATAGGAGACTTTGGCACAGGACTGTCCAGTATACTATGCCCTTATCAGAGAAGATGCTATGTTCTATCAGCAAAGCGGAATTGAATTAGCTCTGAAGAAATGCAAAATGCACAGTTAGAGAAGCTATCCCAAATGTTCATAAGAACTACTTGTATCCAAGTTGGGGCAGAGCATTCCAAGCTCATATTGGTCAGCCAGAGTCAACACATTTTGACTCTAATAGTGATATTATTTTGGTCCTCTTTGAGGACAAAAGACAAGAACCTACTATCATATCTTTAAGATGCTGCTTTGCTCAATTAACTTTTGTATTTTTTTATCCATTTGGCCAATGATACTCTTTAGTGAGTTGTTTTTAATGACTTTTTGCATCTCCATTTCCATTTTTAAGCAGTTGTCCAAGCTGTTGATTATTTTTTTTTCATAAGTCTCTTGCATCAGAGTCATGTCTTTCCAACTTTTATAATCTCTTTTATATGATTTTTAAACTCCTTTTGAGCTTTCCCATAACTTATTTCTGGTTTTGAAACCACTTCCTATGTATCTTTGGGGTTTTGCCCAAAGGTGTTTTGACGTTCTCCTCTTCTGAGTTTATGTTTTGTTTTCCCTATCACCATAATAACTCTCTGTGGTCATATTCTTTTTTGGGGGGAGAGAGAGGTGGAAGGATAAGAGGCTTGATTTTTACTTTCTTTTAAGTTTGAACTCTGCTCTCTGGTAGAGGAAGTACTGCCTCAGGCTTCTTGTGTCAGTAGCTTTCCTCATCCTAGCTGATTATTTGGGTGCTACACTAATGTTGCCCTGAGCCCCAGAGGAGACTTTGCCTCTGGTGGTGGCTGAGGTGCTAGTTTGTGAAATAGCTGCCATTTCTGGAGGATGTAGCTATTTGCTATCTTACCTGGTACTGAGCTATAGTGGAGTCTGGCATGTGCTGAGTTCAGCTGAGGTGTTTCTGTGTTTCCCTGGGAAACAATGAATCATATGGTTGTCTGAAGGATACCTGTTTGCCCAGACCTGTGCTGAGCCATGTGGATGGCCTGTCCTCTAAGAGGATTCTTGTTTGGCCAGAGATGCGCTTAAGTAGATCTGTCTGCTAAAAAATGCCTGTTTGGCTGAGGCTACACTAAAGGTGCCTGTTAGCTCCCCTGGTTTTGCCAAGGTGCATGGGGTATCCTAATATTAGCCTGTTGCATTACATTGGGATTCAGGATTTTCTGCTGGTTTGCTGAAATAATCAGCTCAATGGGAAGCATCCTATCTTAGCCCCCAACTTTTTCTTAAGTAAAATGGATCCCTCCTGCCAATCTTCCTAATTTTTTTAGGGTACAAGATTGTTTCACTCTGCCTCCTTGCTGGTTAAACTGTTCCAGGAGCTGTCTTTGGTTTTATGGTTTCCCAGATATAAACATGCTCCTTTTGCGTTTTAAGAGAACTTCCTAACTCTGGTGGGTAGAGTCATTTCTACAATTATTCTAAGCAAAATATTATAGAAGTTTAGTGGGGGAAAGATAAACATTCATTTCCTTTTCTTTTCTGTCAAAATGCAAAGCATTTGATATTTATACCGTTTAAAAATAAGGATACATATTTTGCTTTTATTCAGCATATATATTTTTTAATTTGAGCTCTGTTCCTGAGAGGACTACATATTTATCATTACATATTTAAATTCTCAGCCAGTGTTTCCCATTCATCACTTATACCTGCCATTGAGATTACCTAATCTATTACAATTTCAGGAAAAACAAGAAACATTATAGTATGTACTATTATGTCAGGTAAAAAAAAAAATAAATGATAGTTGATGATGATGAATTTGAAAGCAGCAGTTTTAAGATATGGGCCTCTACTTCCTAAAATAGTAAGCATGTGGATGGTTCCACTGGCATGAACTCACTCAGAGAAAAAAATAACAAGATGCAGAGACTTCTTTCTTTTTCACTGACAATTGCTAGGGAGTTGGAAAGGGGTGAATTGGACGGCTCAGATGTAGATGTGAACCCTTGACCTCACATGGACTTCCCTGGAACCTAGACTATTCAACTTTAATTTCAAATAAGAAAAGCAGATTTCTTCTTCTCCATCTGAAATCTCAATGAAATTTCTATAGGAGGTATATAAAACCACTGTACATGCAAATTTAGGGCACATTAGGAATGGATTTCATTTCCAGATGTCATAATAAGTCACTGGAACAAGAATCTACTTTGCCATATCAGAAAAAGTGATATGAATATAAGAGATGACTGCAAGATTTTCATCTCTAGACTATGAATTGTTTTCCATTAATAAACTCAACTTTTAACCTCTAAAGTTTCTGTTTTATCAAATTATATTTTCCCCCTTACATTTGTTAATGAATCAAAGTCCTGGATTGGGGAAATATAACAATGGAAATAAGTGAGGAGGTCAGAAATGATGAGTTGTAATCCAAAGATTAATACTAACTAGAATAGGAAAATAAACCACTTAAAATTTTTGAGCTTATCTTCTTTTCTCTTGCTATAGCAAAACATCCTAAAAATAAATTCTGCTTCACATCCGGAGATTAAAAAGTTGTAGTGTTAGGAACGATCTATGATATAATAATTAATTTTACATTCATTGTACCAATTCATATAGATTGGGACTAATCTTTTTTATTGTTTAATATTTTTCTGGGGATACATCTATATTATCATTTTTAATACACATTTCCTTATGCATTATGTTGGAAGTGAAAAATCAGAACAAAGGGGAAAACCACAAGAAAGAAAATAAAAACAGAGGAGAAAAAAGTGAATGTAGAATATATTGATTTATATTCAATCTTCACTGCTCTTTTACTGGATGCAGATATCATTGTTTTATCCAAAGTTTATTGAGATTGCCTCCAATCACTGAACTGCTGAGAAGAACCAAGTCTTTCATGTTTGATCATTTCACATTCTTCCTGTTATTGTATATGACATATTTCTGCTTCTGCTTGTTTGATACATCATCAGTTCATGTAAATCTCTCCAGGCCTTTCTAAACTCAGCTAGTTCATCATTTTTATAGAACACAATATTCCATTACCTTCATATACCACAACTTGTTCAGCCATTCCCCAATTGATGGGCATCTACAAAATTTCCAATTCTTTGCTACCACAAAAAGAGCTGCCACATACATTTTTACACATGTGGGTTCTTTTCCCTCCTTTATGATTTCTTTGGGATACAAACCCAATAATAATCCTACTGGCTTTGCATATAGGCCTTTGAGCATAGTCCCAGATTGCTTTCCAGAATGGAGAGATCATTTCACATCAGTTTTCCCATATCCCTTCCAACATTTAACATTTTTTCCTGTCATCTTAGGCAATCTTAGAGGTGTGAGATGGCACCTCAGAGTTATTTTAATTTGCATTTCTCTAATCAAAAGTGATGAAGAGCATTTTTTATATGACTATAGATTACTTTAATTTTGTCATCTGAAAATTGTCTTCATATCCTATGACCATTTGCCAATTGTCAATTGATTTTATTCATATAAATTTGACAAGTTCTTTATATACTTTAGAAATGAGACTATCAGAAATACTGGTTGTACATTTTTACCCCAGTTTTGTACTTCCTTTTTTAATTCTGTTTAAGTTGCTTTTGTCTGTGCAAATCTTTTTAACTTAATGTAATCCAAGTTGTTCATTTGGCATTTCATAATGTTCTCTATTTCTTCTTTGGTCATAAATTCCTCCCTTCTCCAAAGATCTGTTAAGTAAACTATCTTTTGCTTTCCTAATTTACTTATTGTATCAACCTTTAGACCCAAATCATGTACTCATTTTGACCTAATTTTTAAATGGTGTTTAGGTCTATGATGAATTTCTGATATTACTGTCTAATTTTCCAGCACTTTTTGTAAAATAATGAGCTATTATTCCAGAAGATGGAGTTTGGCGGTTTATCAAATACTAGATTGCTATTATAGGTCTTGATTATTGATTGTGTCATGCATGTCTAACCTATTCCACTGATTTACCACTACATTTCTTAGCTAATGACAAATTATTTTGATGATTGTTGCTTTATTATTGTAAAAAATAGCTTTTTATTTTCAAAATACATGCAAATAGTTTTCAACATTCAACCTTTCAAAACCTTATTTTAAATGTTTTTCTGACTCACTTCCTGTAGCCCCTCCTCTAGACAGCAAGATATCCAATATATTTCAAATATGTACAATTATTCTATACATATTTCCACATTCATTATGATGTACAAGTCATGTTAAAAAGAGGAAAAATTAGAAAGAAAACAAAAAAGCATGCAAAGAACATCAAAAATGGTGTAAAAAAAAAAAACAAACAAAAAAAACTACTATATTGTTATTCACTTTAAATCCCGAAAATCCTCTTTCTGGATGCAGATGGCTCTCTCCATCCCAAGTCCATGGAATTATCTTGAGTCAACACATTATTGAAAAGAGATAAGTGTATCAGAGTTGATCATTAAAAAATCTTGTTGCTTTGTACAATGTTTTCATGGTTCTACTCACTTCACTTAGCATCAGTTCCTATATATCTCTCCTTTCTGAAGTCATTCTGCTGATCATTTCTCATAGAACAATATTCCATAACATTCATATACCAAAACTTATTCAGATATTCCCTAAAAGATAGGTCACTCAGTTTCCAGTTCTTTGTCACTACAGCTCTCCAGTGTTTGGTGAGTGAAGAAACTTAAATATTTCCTTCTGACTTCACAAGATCCTGGAAAGTAAGATTGACAATCAATTGGCTTCTCTCTCTATTTTGTTCAGTAAATTTTTTCTTCATAATTTATTGGTCATATATTTGTTTAATCACAACTGATCCATCTGTTTCCCCTTTGCAGAGTAACATCTCCTGTTAGATAGGAACCATCTTCTTCTATACTATATTCCTCTTTATAGAGTTCATTCCTCATCCAGCTCAAATCTTAGCCCATCCTAATCTCTTGACTACTTCCTTCTTCTTCCTCCCCTGTGGAGTCTTTATTCCATCTGTTAAAGCATATGCATATCCTAGACCCCTTATCATATTTTCTGCTCTTTCTATAAAAGAAACTGTATTGTCAGACACTCTCCAATGTTAGTTTGTATGTCTCTCATGGTTCCAACACAAGAATCAGAAGAAGTCAGCATTCTTTCTTGCTACTGGGCTTCTCTCCGCAATGATCATGCCGCAATTTAGTTATATCATTACTTCTAGATCTTTTTTTTTTCCTATAATCTAGTAGCTTACAAGTGATACATTTTCAATTGTAAAGAGTTCAATGCCATGATTAAAAGCTTCCTACTTACTCAAATAATGTCCATTCTACTTCAATGTATATATCTCTATCCTTTACATCCAACTGAACTGCAGTTCATCAGTATCTTTCATGACACCATTTTAATTCCTCTTCCTTCACCAACAGGAGTATTCACAGGATCATATATTTAGAGTAAGGATGCATCTTAGAGGATAATTTTTGTTTATTTTCCCAACTTTATAGTTGTTAGGTCCAGAGAGGATGACTTGCTTAAAGTCACTAACTTAGTAGTGGAAACAGCAAGGAAACTATCGTCCTGTCATTCCAATTCACATCTTATTTCCACTGTGTCATGAAGACTGTCTTATCATTTCACCCTAAGTTATAACACCAACATGATTTTTGATTGTGAAAATTTGCATTCTGATCATAAACTCTGTTCCACTTATATGTCCTTTTAGTTACTGAAACTAAGTTTATTCATTATTTTAACTACAATCTTTGGTCTCTCTTTTTAAAGTTGTAAAACTCTAATTAATCTACCAGCTTTATCAATATTTGCATGGTTCTCCACCTATTCATCATATGAATTAAAAGTTAAGCTTAATTTTAATTTCAAATATAATGTTTATGAAGAAATCATTATAAAAGATTTATGTGAAATAATTTGTAAACCATAGAAGATTATATAAATGCTGCTTAGAAATTCTTTTGAAAACTGTAAAATAACAAACTATCATGTTATACTTGAAAAAAAAAAGTTCATTAAGTTCCTCCTATGCTCCACACCCTGTGATAGATTGGAAAAAGTTGAGGAAAAATTATTCAGTTGTTTCCTGAAAAAAGGCCCCTACAAATACAAGGGGCCCCTATACTCACAGTCAAAGCTTGGAACTGCACAGGTACATTGGGACAGCATTCCCTTTACTGCAGGAGCTGAATTCACTCATAAAAATAAAAAAAAAAAAGAAAAAGAAAAAAGGAACTATCAAAAGAAAAAGAAAAAATGAATGAGAAACAGAAAAGAACCGAGACTATAGAAAACTACAATGGTGATAAGGAAGACCAAAACACAAACTCAAATGACTTCAAAATGTCCACAGAGGAAATTTCAAAGAGTGATATAAATTGGTCTCAAGATGAAAGAGGCTTCTTGGAAGTACTGATAAGACTTTAAAAGGAAAATAAAAAGGTAGAAGCAAAAATAAGAAAAGAAATGAGAGGTATGCAAGAGAGAATCAACACCTTGGAAAAGGAAGGAAAAAAATTGAATGAAGGAAAAAACTTCTTAAAAATACAATTGGCCAAAAGCAAGGGGAAAAAAGTCCACTAAATAAAACAATACTTTCAAAAAATAGAATCAAACAATTGAAACATGAGATACAAAAGCTAACTGAAGAAAATCACTAATCAAAAACTAGAATGTGGCAAATGGAAATTAATGACTATATCAGAAAGCAAGAATTTGTCAAATAAATTTAAAAGAAGGAAAAAATAGAAGAAAATGTGAAATAAATCATTAGAAAAAGAGACAATCTAAAAAATCAATGCAGAAGAGACAATTTAAAAGTTACTGCCCTACCTAAAGGCCATGCCAAAAAAAGAGTCTAGCATTCTTCAAGAGATAAGTAGAAACAAATAGCAGAGTGGATTAAGAAACAGAAACCTACAATATGTTGTTTACAAAAAACACATTTGACACAGAAAAACACATGCAGAGAAAAGGTAAAAGGCAGAATGTATTATGATTCAAGTGAAGTTTAAAAAAAAAAAAAAACATCAGTAGTAATTATGAGCTCAGATAAAGCAAAAATTTTTTTAAAATCTTATTAAAAGAAATAAGGAAGGTACATCTTGATAAGTAATAGTAGTAATGATACTAAATGAATATGCTCCAAATCATAAAACAGCCAAATTCCTAGAGAAGATTTTAATCCAGTTACAGGAAGAAATAGAGAACAAAACTGTACTAGTGGGGCACCTGAATATTTCCCTCTCAGAATCAAACAAATTTCACCACAAAATAAACAATAAAGAAACTAGGGAGATTAATAGAATCCTAGAAAGCCTAGATATGATAGATTCAGTAGAAAATTGAATAAGGACAGAAAGGAATACACTTTATTTTTTACAGTACATGGTACCAAAACAAAAATTGACGATGTATTAGGGCAAAAAGAACCCTTACAACCAAATACCAAATGCAGACATAGTAAATGCTTCCTTTTCATAATATAACGCACTAAAAATTATTTTCAGTAAAGAGGCAAGAAAATACAGACTAAAAACCCAAGAACAATTAAATAACCTAATACTAAAAAGTGAGTACATCAAATCAAATCACAGAAAAAATCCATAATTTCATCCCAGAGAATGACATTAATAAGACAATATACCAAAACCTATGGGATATAGTTTTTGCATTTCTCCTATCAATAGTCAATCAGATACATTGTTGGTGGAATTGTGAATACATCCAACCATTCTGCAGAGCAGTTTGGAACTATGCGCAAAAAGTTATAATGTGCATGCCCTTTGATCCAGCCATGTTTCTACTAGAATTATATCTCAAAGAGATCCTAAAGGATGGAAAGGGACTCACATGTGCAAATATGTTTTTTCAGCCCTCTTTGTAATGGCAAGAAACTGGAAACTGAGTGGACTCATCAATTGGAGTATGGCTGAATAAATTATGGTATATGAATGTTATGAATATTATTGTTCTATAAGAAATGATCAGGAGGATGATTTTAGAGACCCTGGAGAGGCTTACATGAATTGTTGCTAAGTGAAATAAGCAGAACCAGGAAATCATTATATATGGCAACAGTAAGACTTTACAATGATCAATTATGATGGACATGGCTCTCTTCAACATTGAGATGATTCAAAGCAGTTCCACTTGTGCAGTGACAAAGAGAGCTATCTACACCCAGAGAGAAAACCATGGGAACAGAGTGTGGAACACAACACAGATTTCTCACTTTCTATGCTGTTATTTGCTTGCATTTTGTATTCTTTCTGAGAAAGATCCTTCTTGATCTGATGTTTCTTGTAAAGCAAGATGACTGTATAAATATGTATATATATTGGGTCTAACATTTATTTCAAAATATTTAACATATATTGGACTACCTGACAGCTAGGGGAGGAGGTGGAGGAAGGAGGAGATAATTTGGAACTAAAGGTTATGCAATGGTCAGTGTTGGAAAAATTACCCAGAAACATGTAAATATTTAAATAAATAAATGTAAATAAAAAGCTTTAATCAAAAAAAAAAAAAAAGAAAGAAAGAAAGAAAGAAAGAAAGAAAGAAAGAAAGAAAGAAAGAAAGAAAGAAAGAAAGAAAGAAAGAAAGAAAGAAAGAAAGAAAAAAAAAAGAAAGAAAGAAAGAAAAGAAAAGAAAAGCTAGAAAATAGACATTATCTGGGAGAAATAGGTGCCTGATCATTGTTTACTCTGTTTTCTAGCCTACTTGATTGACTTCGGATTTTACATTAATATTGGGCTCTTTTCCCTTCTTGTGCCAGTCAAAGAAGGAAGCTGTCTGGCTTTTTTAAAAATATACTTGATGTTGCTTTTACAAGTCATTCTGTAAGTTTTTGTTGCTTCCAAAGTCATGTGATCTAGGTAGAAGACTGTTCATTGCCTTTCATGTGTGCACTCTGCAAATTCCTAATCTAGTTTGGTATAGTTGCTTGTGTATAATAGCATTTCCAGACTGCTGCTGGACTCATCACAATTAGTCCACTGGTTGCTTTTACAAATTCAGAATTACTGAACAATTGGCTTCCCTTTGGTTTTGGTCTCTTGTTTTTATTTATTTCACTGTACGTCTTAATGTAGACTAAAGGTTAGAGCTGAGTTCCAACTCTGCTTTTAGGCTCAAAACTACATATCCATGTCACTGCAACTTTTTCCTTGTTCTTTATACAGATAACCCCTCATGACTATTCCACTATACCCTGAAACTATGACCTGGAACTGGGTCATAATTTTTAGTGCATTATATTATGAAAAGGAAGCATTTACTGTGATGAACTCAACAGAGATGTCAGATGGCACTCATTCCTGCTTCCAGTGCTAGTATAAAAGTCCCTTAAGATATCTTTCTGCCTGAGAATTTAGTCCTCTTTTTATATGCTTCTGCTCCTCTCCCAGCCCACTACTTTTCCACCTGACAGCTGCTGCTCTATGACACGGGCCAGTCCCAACCCATTGTCTATAAATCTGTTTTCCCAAGCTATCCTTGGCCAGATAAATGATTCACTATGACTTTTTTCTAGCCTTTCCAATCAGAATTCAGTTAGCCTTGCTTTCTAGATTGTTTTGGAAGAGCTAAGGCAAAAAATGCTGCTTCTCATTCATCCATTATGATTCAAAATTAAAAGAAAAAAATTTAGAAATTATTTTACAAAATAATAACTATCTCTTTCATTATGGTCTAAAATTTGAAAAAGTCTTCACAATATAATGTCATCTAAGTCTCATATCAACTCTGTGCCATGTAGATATCTCATTACTCCCATTTTAAAGGTGAGGAAATTGACTCAAGAGTAGTTAACAACTTGACAAGCCCAGTGTCTAATAAATCCATTCTCACACCACATCTCAAAATGGTGCTTCACTACATAATTGTTCAAGGTTAATAAAAATTTTATTCTTCCTCAAAACTGGAACATGTTTTTATATTCACTTACTCCTTTGGAATGTATGCAACCTTGTTCCATATGCCATTGATACTTCATCTTAGCAAAACAGTTTTGCTGAGCTTTGCAAGATGCTTTAAGGCACTATTTTTTTTTCCCTTCTGTCTATTTATCTCTGTTGTTGTCTTATATGGCTATAGCTTTTGATTTAGTTTTTTTTTCTCTTCTAGTCCAAAGGTGGTAAAATTACATTTTCTCACTGAAATATTAGCTTATTTCTGAAACTCATTTAAAGGGTCAAGGATGAGAGAACTAATGACTCAAATATTAAATTCCCTTGTCATATTTTATGTGGTTTTAGGTAAGGGCATTTAGTGATTTGCATCTAGTCTTAGAACTTCAGGTAATAGGAGATTAGCAAAGCTTCACCATCTGTAGTTCATTTAATTTTCCTTTGAGAGAAAGTTTCATCACTCAGCATTTTCTGCATTGTAATTCTGATTCTCTAACTGAATGAACCATACTGCAATTACAAAGCAAATGGACATATGTAGGTGATTTCTGAAAGAAATTGGCACACCATCCTCCTCCACATTGCTGGCTTTCCTGAACCTGCTGTACATTGCCCTCATTCCTGATCCACTTCAGTTGGGAGCCAGCCTTCACTCCCACATATAGGCTACATTTGGCAGCCAGAAAGCTCAAAAGAACCATGGCTAGGCTATGCTGTTTCCATAGCAGATGTTTGGGAAGTAGAGTTTATGAAATTTATATACTCAATAGTATAGATGAAAAACCTCCCAAAAATACTTTGATATGCATTATTTTTTGACTTGCTTTCGTAGATTTTGTATAGATAAGACACTGGGAAAAAAGCAGAAAAAAAAAAAAAAAACGAAACTCTCCTAGCTATTTTACTTGGATTTGTATTTTTATCATTTCATATTGATGTGCCATTCAATATAGGGAGTTTCCAAGGACAAAAGACATAGAATGAAAATAACCTCAGGGTAGAAGAAAGTTTCTTGGATTTTTTTTGGGGGGGAGGGGAAGATTGATATTATTTCTGCTGTTTTTGTTTCACTCAAATTTTGCTTATTTTTGTACAAATCATTTCACAAAAGAAACAAGTTTGCAAAACCAATCAATAATGCAACAGTATATGACAAAGTTTGTCACCTTCTGCACCTGTAGTTCCCAACTCTGTACTGAGACAACAAAAATAAACCTACTTTCTGGAAAAAAAAGATTGGTGTTTTCATTTAATGTGATAACCTATCCCATTATAACAGTGTAAGTCTGCTTATGGACCATAGTTTAAGAAGGACCTTAATAGTCTGGAAAGTGATCAGAAGTACACCAAAATGTTAAAGTACTTTGAGTCAACTTCATATGATATTGTAATAGTTTAGCCTGAGCAAGAGAAGACTCAGGTAGGACATGTTACCTGTTTTCAAATATTTGAAGAGTTGTAATAAAGGGATAAAACTTACTTCCTTTGTTTTGAGAGCAACAATGGGTAGAGTGAGAAAAGGTAATTTTAGAGTTGACATCAGGAAAAATTTTCTTAACAAGTTGAGTTGTCTGAAAGAGGAATGGGTTATCTTGGAAGGTAGTTGGCTCTCCTCATTTTATGTCTCTAAACTAGACAGGCTGACCACTTCCTGGAAGTTTTTATTAGGGATTTTTTTCTTCATTTCTATTGTTTTGGGCAAATCTTAAATGCTATGAGACTCAATTTCCTCATCTCTATATATAGTTGATGGAGATGACCTCTAAGATTGCTTTTTTTTGTTGTTTTGATTGTTACTCTTGTTGCTGTTGTTTTTAATGTGATATATTCCTATTATCTTAAGATTAATTATAGCAGATGGTTGTTGAGATAATTTTCAATTCTAAAATTTATATGATTGTATCGTGTATGTATTAAAGAATAACACCTAGAATGTTCTTAATAATACACCATCTTTTTTTTTTTTTTTTTTTGCTTGGTTGTTCAGGAAAGGAGGAATTATTTGGTTATAGAAGGAAAACAATGCAAAACAGTTTAAAAGAATAAGGATTAATAAGAGTTAAGATAATCTTCCTTCTGCTTTTCTTCTCCTTGACCACTGTGCTTCTTTCTCCTTTTCTTTGAGTCAGACTACAACAGTGTTCTTTTGTGAAACAGAAGTGAAGTTTCCCAGACTTACCATAGCCTATGAATTGCCTAAGCAAGGAGTCAAGACTAAAAACAAAGAGCACATTAATTTTGAAAATGGAAGAGGAAGATCTTCAGTGGTACAGTTAAAGATTAAGAGCCTCACTTAGTAAACTAATTAAAGCCTATTGTCAATGAGATAGATCATAATCTGATTTGATGCGTATTCAATCAGTAAAATAGTTGGAAAATAACAGAACTGAAAATTGAGAGTTTAGATAAAGCTGATATTCCAGCAACATACAGGAGGCATTTACTAAAAAGAAAATCTTCACCTCGACTCAAAATTGTGATACCAAGGAAAACAATATATTCACAATTAAAAAGTCAAGATTTGGTTCATCCATATCTTGACTACTGCAGTACAGTTTCCTCTCTTCCTGGATTTCCTTTCCCTCCCTTTTTTTTTAGTGTACACAAAGTAATTGATATAAATTCACAGTTATAATATATATTTTATTTTTAACCAAATGATTGATACTATGCTTTGATCAATATCAAATGGAGATGGAAAAGAGAAAAAACAAATTGGATCTGTGCAAAATATTCATTTTTTCCACTACTAACACACTTATTCAACTTTTATCTTTATATTCTAGTAAACTACTTTAATCTCAATGTTTTAAAAAAAACCCAGCAAAATGTTTATATACCTTCTTTGATTGGGTAACTTAATTTTTTCCTTTTAAAACCAAGAAAGATATTATAACTTATTGTACATAGCTATTATATGTAGGACAATCTCTGTCTTTCAGTGGAGATAAATTACTATAAAGAAAGTAATCCTAGATAATTTTCCCTTCAAGTCAAATATCTTGTTGTTTAAATAAACTTGTTTAAAACAGGAAACAGGGATACTTATGTAAGAGGCATTGTTCACATACCAGAAGTGAATGTCTTCACTTAGTGCTTGGACAGATTCAGACCCTAATATATACATATGTACATACATACATACACAGACACAGACACACACACACACACACGCACACACACACATTTCTACTTAACACATGAAAGGCCAAGAAAAAGAAATCAGTCTGATACATAGCATATGGCCCCTGTAAGTAGAATGCAACAAACACACAAACAAATAAAAATATAGCAACCAATTTGCATTTTAAAGTACCAAAAACATTTGAAGTTTCCATTTGTGGTCATAATTAAAGAATGATTTTAATATTACATGAGTAACTCTGGGCTACATTTCAGTGTAGTGCTTAGGGAATTATCCACATTACCATTAGTGCTCATATGCCACTAATTCCCCCAAGAGTTATACCAAAAAAAGTGCTGCCTAATTTCTGCATCAACCATAACCATCACTTATGAAAGAGTTCAAAATTTCAGAAGAACTTGAAAATACTTTAGCCCTTAAACCTTGGACCTATTTTGTTACTCTAAAAAAAAATTTTATTTTTTTTTCAAAAAATGTAATTTCACAGACAGCCTAGACCTTACCAGTAAAAACAATAATGGCCACATAGAATTTACTGTTAATACAATTTTTAACATCAGAACTGATCCATAAATTCAGTAAAAAGTTGATAGGGATAGAGCATGAATTGAATTTCCTTGGTATAGGGAACTTCCAAATAGGAAAACAATCTTCATTATCAATAGAGATCTCTGAAACAGCATCTTGGAAGGTTTTCTAGAACCCTGAAAAGTTTAGTAAAATCTCCAAGATCATATAACCAGTTCCTGTCAAAAAATAAAACTTGACCTGAGGTTTACCTGCCATGGTTGTTTTAAGCCTCAGGGATTAGTTATTTTACTTATGCCAAAATTCTTTTCTGTCTAGGTTGTCAGGAAACTACTGCCATCCAATAACAGTGAGTTTCCTATAGGGCTCTGTCCTGAGTCCTTATCTCTTCTGCCTATATTATTTTCCTTGGTGATCTCATTAGATCCAATGAGTAGAACAGTACTACTTAGAACACTGGGGTTGGAATTAGAAAGATACAAACTCAAATGTAAGTTTAGACATTTACTAGATATATGATCCCAGAACAGTCACACATACATATACTTTTTCTCCCCCCCCCCACCTTTGTCTTTCTCTCTCTCTCTCTCTCTCTCTCTCTCTCTCTCTCTCTCTCTCTCTCTCTGTCTCTCTCTCTCTCTTTCTCTCTGTCTCTCTCTTTCTCTCTCTGTTTTTGTCTCTAAACTCTATGGAACTCAGTTTCTACAACTGTAAAATGGTACTTTAAGAATTGTTCTCAAATCTTAAATAAAATAATATTTGTAAAGCACTTAGCTCAATGCCTGAAAACATAGTAGTTGCTTAATAAATGCTTATTACTTCTATTTCTCCCACAAATTCAATTATCATCTCTATGGTAATGATTCTCAATTCTATCTATACAATCATAACTTTTCTTCTGCCTTCCAATTTTACTTTTTCAGAATTTTTTTTTCTATTTGGCCAATTCTATTTTTAAGAAGTTTTCTTCAGACAGTTTTTATGTTTACTTTTCCTAGCTATTGACTCTTTTTCCCCAAAAATATTCTCCTGCATAACTCTCATTTTTATTTCCAGTTTGTCTTCTACCTCTCTTGCTTGATTTTTAAAATCCTTTTTGAGATTTTCCAAGAGGACTTTTGGGGCTTGAGATTAACTTTGAGGCTTTACATGAAGATATTTCAACAGTGTTGTCTTCTGAGTTTGTGTTTTAATCTTCCCAGTCAACTAAGGCACTTTCTATGGTCAAGACTATTTTTTTGTTTGCTACTCCGTTTTTAGACTATTTCATGGCATTAAATTTGAGCTCTGGTTCTGAGGCACAGGGGAACATTCTTTCAAGCTTCTTGTCCTGGTGAACAGAGGCCTGCATATTGGTTTTCTATGTCATGGCTTCAAGTGCTTGTGACTTGCTCACTGCCCTATGGTGACTCTGCCTCGTCAAGTCCATTGGGCCAAGTTCTGGGATTTGTCATTTGCCTTCTGCACTAGGGCTTGGGGGTTCACAATCTTGATTTAGCATGGTGGTTTCCGAAGGAAGCTGGGGAAAGCTCTGGCAACTTCCTGACTTCTTTCCTCCATCATGGCTTCTCCCTCAGTCTTGCATGTCCAACTGTTTATTAGATAACTTACATTTGGTGTTCCATAATCATTTAAAAATAAATATGTCCAAAACAGAATTCATTGTCTTTCCTTCTAAACTCTTCTCCTTTTTCTAATTTCCCCATTATTTTTGAGCGTATCACTATCCCATAAATTTGACATTTGGGGATGTTATGTTTAATTCCTTACTCTCCCTTCTCATATCCAATCTATTGCTGGGGTCTATTGATTTTACTTTTATAGAATTTTTCACATATGTTCTTTTTTCTCCTTTGACACTGCTACAGTGATCGTGCAGACTCTTATGCATTCTTGTCTGAACTATTCCAATAGTCTTCTGCTGTAGGGAATCCTAGTGAGATGTCCCCAGTGACCTCAGGCATGCCTTTGTATTAACTTATTTGCTGAGAACTTTAGAACGTGCTCCCAGTTATCTAACAGATCTCAGGAAGCTTAGGAAGCTTGGCCATTTTCCTGGTGATGTTGTGCCACAGTTCCCTTTTAATGTCCTGACCCAGTTTCCCAATTGTCCTATCTAGTTACTCTGCCTCAGGTTATAACTTTTCCCTCTTAATATTTGATGAGATAAAGATTTTATATCTTTAGGCTATAATCATTCCTTCTTAATGTTTGATAGGATAAAGGTCTATCCATTCTAGACACCATTAGACTATCAATAACCTCTCCAGTACCTCTCTCCATTGTGTCATCCTAGGTGCCTCCCCTTATTAGGTCATCCCCATCCAGGTACCTCTTCCATTATGTCATTGTTCTTATTATCCTATAAAAAATCTTGCTGCCCCTATACTCAGGGCTGGATTCTTTGAGATGATAGTCTCGTTCAGCCCTGGGACCAAACATGGATCATTTGGTCCCAGGAAATCTCTCCATTTACTAAACTATTAAATTGTTCTCTAATCTCTGTCTTGCTCAGTTTCTCTGGCATTACAGTGCCTTGATTAATGAATATCCTTTATGGTAGTCTTGTGTTTACCTCAGAAACTACATAAATATGTAGTCCTTCTAAAGGAACATCCTTGCACTTGAGACAATGATCGCATCTCAAGGTCACATCTAGTGGGAATATTTAGCATAATGCCTCCTTTGTTCTCTGCCTATAAAAACCCCTTAATGGAAAAGGACTTTGAGTACTCAATAAGGAGGATTGTTACCTTTTGCCAAATACTGTTTCCCACACTGGACTCTGGATATCTGTAACTGGGATTCGTCCAGCTTTTAGAATTTAAATATTAGAGATTTCTCCTGATGATGATGATATATGCTGCATGTTGTCTTGATGATCATTGTGTTTATTAATTGCACATTACTTTTATGCTATGTTTCTTCTTTTCTTATATCTTGTTTAAATCAAGGTTCTGAGTAGTAATAAAAAGTACCCATCCTTTTTAAGACTGTGCCTGTGAATGCAAATTCCATACCTAGAATAATGAGTTTATTTCCTACAAGTCTTTTCCATTCCATTTCATTGTCCACAAAGTTATCCTAGTGAACTTCTTACAAAACAGACATGACTGTTACTCCCTATCTCTCCATTAAATAAACTCCAGTGACTCCCTATCATTTCATGGACCAAATATAAAATAATCTATGTGGCATTCCAAGTCTTTCACAACATTCTTTCTTTATTTTTCTAGTTTTCTTACCCTTTATACCCCCATGCCCTCGTCATACTCTGATTCAATAACACTGGTCACTTCGCTTATCTCACACAAGATAGTTCATTTCCACTGACATTCTCCTTTACCTAAAGCATTCACCATCTTTCTAACTAAGACAGTCAGGTGTTGTAATGGGTAGCCCACTGGGCTTGAAATGAGGAAGGCTTAAGCTATAATTCTATCTTGGACACTTTGGTCCTGGGCAAATCACATATCCTTAGTAACAGCATCTATCTCAAAAAGTTATTATAAGACACAAATGAAATATTTTTTAAAAAGTATTTAGCACAGTATTTGACATATAATAGGTTCTATATAAATGTCATTCCCTTCCTTTTCTCAGCTCTTTCTCTTGACTGCCTTCAAGTCACAGTTAAAATCCCTTCTGTTTAATAAAATCTTTCCTGTTGCCCTTTAATTCTAGTGACTTTGTGGCTTTGTTAATTATTACCAATTTGTTCTATAGCTTTTCTTTCACATAGCTGTTTGCATATTTCTCCTCAATACATTGTGAGCCTCTTGAGATCAAATTTGACTCTTTTCATTTTTTTTGTTTTTGTATCATGAAATCCTAGTACAATTGCTGGCACATAACAATGTTTAAAAATATTTATTGACTGACTGACTGATTTAATTTATTTCAAGGATAAAATGAGTTCAGTATGAAATAGGTATATAACTAAGGGCAAGGATGTTACTGTGATTTGGACTCCTATTTATGTACAACAACTCTATTATGTAAATATGCCTCTTCTATGAATAATTTGAATTCACAAAATTACTGACAATATGAAGTTTTTATACTTCACATTCTTTCATTGTACTTCCCTTGTTTCTTTGTCAGGTTCAGATTCAGTAGGTAGCTAATTATCACCAGGGTTCTTTCAATCTTTATGCCACAGTCCCTTGAAGCCACCAAGAATAATTATATATATAGACAATAAACTATCCAGAGTTAAGCATGTCTCTTGTCAGTGCAAAGATAACAATGTCCAAACTAAAAAAAATCAGATATAATTGTGGCAAATGAATATGGAAAAAAATGTTCTGATACTCTAAGTAGTTCATTTATTAACAAATATGATATATTCCTAGGGAGCAAAGAAATAAATGTAAATGAAAATCAATAGTGGATGGATTTTTTTTTTTTTTTTTAAAGGCAGCTATGTGGTTCTCTTGTTCTGGAATCAGGAAGAACTGAATACAAATCTGGACTCAGGCATTTATTAGTTGCATATCCTTAGACATATCATTTAAACTATGCCTTGGTTTTCTCATTTTTAATTAGGGATAATAATAGCATCTACCTCTCAGGGTTGTTGTGAGTATTTGATCTCAGGATCAAATAAAACAAAAATTATAAAGTAATTAGCATAATTCCTAGTGCATAGTAAGTATTATATAAATGATAGCTACTATTTTTTTGACATTGACATTTGAATGAACTATCAGTAATTCAGTCATAGATATAATCAATAGTAATCTATAAACATAGTTTAACTTCAGTAAATCTATGCGGATTCTCCTTAGAGTTCAAAACACATTTTTAGCTTCCTGTCCTGTAAAACTTTTGCCCATATCTTCCCATAAATGACAAATAGACTCCACGTCATATGATGGAGTCATTCTTCTAAATCTTTTAGCATTCTTCAAATATGAATGTAATAGATAGTTCATATATTTTCCCTGTTGTTCTCATTAAATTCTTTACTTAATACTTTTCCTAATGATGCCTATTCTGATGAAAATGATTTCAACCAATCATTCATTCAACAAGAATTTCTTAAAAACCTTCTATGTGCCAGTTACGTATTGGTGAAATAAATACAAAGACGATATTTTTCCCTGCACTCAGAGAGCTAATATCCTACTAGAGATATACAACATATAAATGAAGAATATATACACACAATGAGCTTCAGATATTAATTGTGTATTTCCACATAGGTGTACTAAATGCAACTTGTGGGATTCAAGAATAAATATCACTTGCATCTTGCCTACTTTTTTCCAAGAATGATTTCTATTGATGTCTAAAGGAGAGCAGGGAAACAGGAAAGCCACTGGCTGTTCTGTTCTTTTCTGAAAGGGGTAATTCAAATGGAAATCTATATGTCCTCCTCATAGTACTGCTATACGATTATTAAGTCTGGAGTACAATTATTAGGTTCAAGCCACTTCCTTGACCACTAGCTGTTTTTTGTTTGTTTGTTTGGCCAGGAGCTCTTAAAAAAAATAAGGGTATTCCAAACTTATATCCAATGATTTGACCTTTATTTCCATCAAGCACTAGTTATACAAAAGATAATCAAAAATAATAACTAGTGGATAAACTCCTTTATCAAAGCAGATAGTAATAATTAGGAGAGTATTATTAAAAATGCTCTAGGCTTAAAATCTGTGTGACGTCTAAAATAATAAATGTTGAGAGACAAATGAACAAGACAATTCTATTGATGGAGGTGGCCCTTTAGCTGAATCTTGAGGTATATTTTCTCAACTGGTGTTGCCCTTGGCTTCTGTATCTTTCCATTCCACAGAGAAAACAAATATTTGCTGTACAAAATGGTTGCAACAATTCATTTCCAATACAAGCAAGAATCCAATGGTGCTATGCAATATAGAAGAAACACAAAACAAAACAGAATTTGGTCTCAAGGAATTTTTTCAGTTATTGGGCATTTTTGATCATTCAAAAGACCAAAATTACATGTGTTAAACTTCATTAAGTGTGACTGATTAGAATCAATATAGTTTCAGTTGATCAGCCTAAAAAACTTCTAAATAGATAAGGATAAAGCTGTAATTTCATATAGTATCTTCTTATTTTCACTCTTTCTTTTTAATTATTAATTTTGACCTTTGTTCCAAACAGAAGATTTTCTGACAACAAAAATGCAGCTGATTCAGAAATGACTTCCACATCAGTAACCAGATGTTCCATGTCTAAGATATAGTCAAGTTTGCATTTTGTGATACTATTCAGTATTTGCCATGTGCTATGCCTTTCGATTCTTTTCTCCAAGAAAATATTAGCTATAAATAGATATGAGATTCTTTTTGGTTGTTGTATTTTAATCTCGTTCAATTCTTCGTACAGAAAAAATTTCTGTTTTTTTTTTTTTTTTTTCTTTTTGGGGGTCTACCTTCTCTAAAGCCACCAAGTTTTATTTTGGACGTTCACTTATTTTGAAATATCTTGTCAAATTCTTAAACTTTCTGTACCTTTTCATCCTCTCCAACAGATGTTTGCATATAAATTACCATTATTTTTGCTATGTTTTTTTTTTTTGTAAATTTTGTAAAATTATAATGAGAATTATAAGATGCCAGGCAAAATTATGTTTCTTGACTCTATGAAAATACCAGTCATGGGATTAAGCCACAAAAGGCTTAAAAATCCTTAATCTTCTATAAAAATCAAGTCTTGGGGACAGTTTCTCTGTTTTCAAGGAAAAAAGACTTGTTTAACATGCATTTCAAAGTCCTTGACAAATATTGCTCCCTAGTATTTCATCACATAAAATAAAATAAAAAAGGCGTTTTCTATCTTCACAGTGAAAGGTTCTGATAAAGGCCTCATTTCCAAAATATATAGAGAATTGACTCTAATTTGTAAGAAATCAAGCCATTCTCCAATTGATAAATGGTTAAAGGATATGAACAGATAATTTTCAGATGATAAAATTGAAACTATTTCTAACCATATGAAAAGATGCTCCAAGTCACTATTAATCAGAGAAATGCAAATTAAGACAATTCTGAGATATCACTACACATCAGATTGGCTAAGATGACAGGAAAAAATAATGATGAATGTTGGAGGGGATGTGGGAAAACTGGGACACTGATGCATTGTTGGTGGAGTTGTGAATGAATCCAACCATTCTGGAGAGCAATTTGGAACTATGCTCAAAAAGTTATCAAACTGTGCATACCCTTTGATCCAGCAATGTTACTTCTAGGCTTATATCCCAAAGAGATACTAAAGAAGGGAAAGGGACCTGTATGTGCCAAAATGTTTGTGGCAGCCCTGTTTGTAGTAGCTAGAAACTGGAAAATGAATGGATGCCCTTCAATTGGAGAATGGTTGAGTAAATTGTGGTATATGAACGTTATGTAAGAAATAACCAGCAGGATGAATACAGAGAGGCTTGGAGAGACTTACATGAACTGATGCTAAGTGAAATGAGCAGAACCAGGAGATCATTATATACTCCAACAAAGATACTGTTTGAGGATGTATTCTGATGGAAGTGGATCTCTTCAATAAAGAGAGCTAATTCAGTTTCAATTGATCAATGATGGACAGAAGCAGCTACACCCAAAGAAAGAACACTGGGAAATGAATATAAACTGCTTATATTTCTGTTTTTCTTCCTGGGTTATTTTTATCTTCTGAATCCAATTCTTCCTGTGCTGTAATGGGCTGAGGCTTGAGTTGATGCACTGAGGTCCCAAGCATGTGAGGTTAAATAGTAATTGGACCATAGTCTATTAATATATATGCTTGGAGAAACAATGGCCCCCTCCCACTCTTTGTGCAAGTCCTGATGTGTTGCATAGGAAATGACGATTCTGGTGGGTGGAGGCAAGGGAGTGGAAAAGGAAGGGGAAGGAGAGACTGCTGGCTGGCTTCTTGACACAGCTGCTCACATTGCTATCGGGACTGCCCTTCAATTCTGATCCCCCGCTGCTAGCTGGTTTCCTGTCACAGCTGCCCATATTGCTATCGCAATCCCCCCTCACCTCTACTAACAATAAAGATTGAAGATTTTTCCCTTAACCTGAATTCCTGACTCCTGCTGATTTTAAATACGCAGTCATCACACTGTGCAACAAGAGAACTATTTGGTTCTGCACACATATATTGTATCTAGGATATACTGTGGCATATTTAACATGTAAAGGACTGCTTGCCATCTGGGGGAGGGGATGGAAGGAAGGAGGGGAAAAATTGGAACAGAAGTGAGTGCAAGGGATGATGTTGTAAAAATCACCCTGGCATGGGTTCTGTCAATAAAAAAGTATAATTAATAATAAAAAAAGGAGTTTTCAGCTCTCATAAAAACACTTAGGCTAAAAAGTTACCAAAAAGGAGACAGGGTTTTATTTTACTTATGTCTACCCCATTCTTCCAAAAAAAAAAAATCTTAAAAAAGATTAACACCTGAAACCATAATCAGTCATAACTCTTTTCCCTACTACAACTTCCTATAAAATCTATTTTATTTTATAAGTAGAGGAATTCACATAAATTGGCTTCTTCCTGCCACAGGAAAACATTCAGAATTGCTAATAATTAAAGAACCTAAACTTTCTTTAAGTTTTAGCATCCAGGGACTTACTGAAAGAAATTCTTTCTTAATTCAAAAAGAAAGAACTCACAATTGATAGACTAACAAACTACATCTATGATGAGTGATAGAACTCAATGGTTTTACAAGTGTCCAAATTTGCAGTGCTTTTCTGGATACTCCTTTGTATACAGAGAAGAAAAAAAAAAAAAAAAAAAAGAATGAAAAAAGAAAAAAAGATTGTGATTCATAGGGAGTTGATCATGAATCTATGAATGGCCCAAATTTATTCTTCCATGTTACAGATGTTTTCCTTATTTTTTAGTACTTTTCCACTTGAAATACAGTTCTGAAAAAAACAGATTTTAAAAAAGTTTGTGTTTTAAACAGAGCTACTTTACTAAACCTTTAAACTCAAGTCAATATTTTTCCATCCCTCTCCCTCTTCATTTTGTATTATTTTATAAAACTCTCCATAATTTTTGGTATTTTTCTCACATTTATAAACCTAAATTTCACTTTGGTCTACAAGATTTTTGCCACAATTTTCTGTTCTGACCAGAAATTTTGAGGATTTTCCTTTCCCAAATTAGTATTTTTATGAAGCCAGATTAGGCAATCTTTTCTTTCAGTTGTTATTTAACCCTTAGTCATTGAATGGCCATTGCCACAGGCAAACAGACCAAAAAAAACCCCCTTAATTTAGAAAGACTAACATCACTTACTACATCTCAGATCATGGTCAATCATTTTAACTTTTTATTTACCATTACACTTTGAAGACTGAAGGGGGGAAATGAGACTTATGACTATGCAGTTCTGCCTCAATTACATTGAATTCATGAGCAAATCAAAACCTCACCCTTATAATATCATTAGCACTCTTTGAGAAACAAAAAGTGAAAAACAATAGCTCTAGAAACCACTTTTCCATTGTAAAATTTCTTCTCTTCTGGTGGTCTAAGTTTCTTTAGCTCCTGGTTTGATCCAACAATTCCTTACTAATACTTTTTTCATTAGGTACTCCACTATCACACTGGAACCTATGATTGCTTAAAGTAAATAATTTCTTGACAATACAACATTCTTTTCATGTTTTTGTGTGCCCTACTTACTTTTCTCTGTAGAGTCTTCCACTCAAGTTCTCTTTATTTTATATATAAAAGTGCCAAAAGATATACCTAAGTTGTGTGAATATGATTATCACCAATGCAATTTCATTGAGAATCAGGTCTCAGGACTACACATAGAATTTATGTCTTACAAAATAGTTAACTTTTTTTTTAAAAGAAAGCTCAAACTTTTAAAATGTCATCATCAGGGGAACACAAAGTTTGAACATGAAGACCTAGAACAATCCCTAGGCATGTGCCTATGCAGTTAAACAAATTGTGGCACCAATCATAAATTATAGACTACCAGAATGAAATTTAGGTTTATAAATGTGAGAAAAATACCCCCAAAAGAAGACTTTCATGAAATAATACAACATGAAAAGAGGAAGAAAAAAAAAGCAGAAAAATACATTATCTCTTATGACTAAATAAGGACCATAATGAAAGTAACTGAAAGTAGGTGAATGAAAAAACATGTAATCTTAATAGTGCAAAGGGAGATTGACTGATAAGCTGTTTGGATATTGTAGGTAGACAAATTCGTTTATTTAAATGTAAATAGCTACAAGCATACATAATTGCTTACAGTGATTTTAAAATGTTAAGTTTAAAATAAATCATTTTTGAAGAAAGAAAATGTTTTCTTAATATCTATGGGGAAATGATAAAACTTTGTCAACTATTTTATTTAATTGCCAAAGAGAACTTGTAAGCTTCCTTCCATTTAATAATAGGTTTCTTTGGTTTTATCTTATAATTTATCGTAAGTGTGTCAACAGTGCTGTGGCTCAATTCTTAAAATATTATGAGGTTGCTCACTGGGCAAATCTCAGATTTAGCATAGCTACAGTTAAATTAATGTTTACAGATGTTCTATAAACTTTTGATCCTTAGCATGAATAATATATGCAAAATAAACATTAGAAGACTAAAATAAAATATTTATTGCATGCTCCTTTTTTGTAATACTCTATCTCTATCCTTCTTACTACAAAAATAGAAAGTTGTCAAAAAACTAAGACCTATGTTCTATTTTATTTTGTTTCATGGGCTACTATGACCCAAAATTTCATTACCTAGTGATTAAGCAATTAACAATGATTGTTTGAACTTAGACTGTTGCTGAGCAGCTCATAGCTAGACCTTTATTCAAAAATCTTTCTAAATTTCCCTAGGATCTAATATAATTTACATTATGCTGGCACAGGTTTCAAGATGACTGTGTTTGAGAACCCTATCAAACCTAAGGTTACAAAACTCACATCTACGATCAACAAGCCCACTGATGCTCAGAATCCTAATCCAGGACTTGAAGTCTTTAATTTTTTTAAGATTATTTTTTTTTCTTTCTTTCTTTCTTTCTTTCTTTCTTTCTTTCTTTCTTTCTTTCTTTCTTTCTTTCTTTCTTTCTTTCTTTCTTTCTTTCTTTCTTTCTTTCTTTTTTTCTTCCTTTAGCTTTTTATTTACAATATATATGCATGGGTAATTTTTCGACATTGACAGTTGCAAAAACTTTTCTTCCATTTTTTCTCCTCCTTCTCCCTCCCCTCTCCCAGATGGCAGGCAAACCAATGCATGTTAAATATGTTAAAGTATATGTTAAATACAATATATGTATACATGTCTATACAGTTATTTTGCTGTACAAAAAGAACTGGACTTTGAAATAGTGTACAGTTAATCTATGAAGGAAAACAAAAATGCAGTTGGACAAAAATAGAGGGATTGGGAATTCTATGTAGTGATTCACACTCATTTCCCTGAGTTCTTTCGCTGGGTGTAGCTGGTTCAATTCATTACTGTTCTATTGGAGCTGATTTGTTTCATCTCATTGTTGAAGAGGGCCACACAGGACTTGAAACCTTAAGCACAACTGGTAAAAAGGTACGCCCAGTTTATAAAAAATAGTCAAGTATACAGAGAATTATTTGAACAATAAACAACATTTTCCTCGATCAATTGATCATTAAAAATGCTTAATGTAAATAAAGAAAATGGTAAGCCACATCACAAGCAAACAAAAATACCCAGGTAACTTCCATGTCCTGGAGAAACATAGGATTAGGGCTTTAGTGGAAGTAGTTTTATTTGAAATTTGAATTGTAGAATATAAGACTGCTTCAAAACAAATTATAACAAACAACGATAGAGAAAACAATTCTATTCATGAGTTTTTAAAGAGATAATATTCATTATTTTGCCATGTAGAAGGAAAATCCTAAATAAATCAAAAGGATTTCTACAGAATGCAAAGTGTAAGTTTTTGTGATAATATCAATCATTCAATGGCTTTCTGTAGGCATCAAAGTACTGACAGCTAGTTGGAACAGTGAGTAGCATACGAGGCCTCGAGTCAGAAATATGTGACTTCATATCTGACTTTAGACTCTAATAAGCTATGTAAACCTGGACAAATTATGTAACCATTGTTTGAATCAGCTTACTCACCTGTAAAGCCTCCAATTAAATATAAAATTAGAAATTTTGAAATTCAAAGGAGAGATTAATAAAATTGAAACAAAGAAAACTATGAACTAATTAATAAAGCTAAGAGTTGCTTTTATGAAAAAAAAATCAACAAAATAGATAAACCTTTGTTGAATTTGATTAGAAAAAAATGAAGGGAAAAACTAAATCACCAACATCAAAAATGAAAAGAATGAAAGAGATTGAAAATGCCATTAAAAAATTCCTTAAGAAAAAATCTCCAGGGTCAGATGAATTTACAGGTAAATTCTACCACACATATAGATCAATTCCAATATTATGTAAATTATTTTGAAAAAATAGATAGCGTCCTGCCAAATTCCTTCCATGACACAAATATGTTACTTATATCTAGACCAGGAAGAGCCAAAACAAAGATAACAGACAAATCTCCATAATGAATATTGATGCAACAATTTAAATAAATTTTAGCAAAGAGATTATAACAACTTATCAGCAGGATCATGCCCTGTGACCAAATGAAATTTATATCAGAAATGCAGGGCTGATTCAATATTAGCGAAATGATTACCACAATAGAGCATATTAATAACGAAACCAACAGAAGCCATATGATAATCTGAGCAGATGCTAAAAAAAACTTTTGCCAAAATACAGCACCTATTCCTAGTAAAAACATTAGAGAGCATTGGAATAAAGAGAACTTTCCTTAAAATAATAAAAAAAATTTATCTAAAACCAATAGCAAGCATTATTTGCAATAGAGAGAAGCTAGATGTAATCCTACTAAGATCAGTGGCAATACAAAAATACCCTTTATCACCACTATTGTTAAACATTGTACTAGAAATGTTGGCCTTAGCAATAAGAAAAGATAAAGAAATAAAAGGAATTAACATAGACAATAAAGAAATAAAACCATCACTCTTTGCAGATGATATGATGACATATTTAGAGAATCCAAGAAAACCATCTGAAACCTACTCAGAACAAATAACAGGTTTGGCAAAGTTGCAGATATAAAATAAACTCACACAAATCATCAGCATTTCTATATATTACTGAGAAAACTCAGTAGTAAGAGATAGGAAGAGAAATTCCATTTAAAATTACTTTAGTAAAATAAAATATTTGGGAGTCTTTGTGCCAAGACAAAGCCAAGAAGTATATATATATGAACACAATTATATATATATATATATATATATGAACACAATTACAAAACAGTCCTCACACAGATAAAGTCAGATCTAAACAATTGGAAAACTATCAATTGTTCATGGGTAAGTCAAGTTAATAATAAATAATATAATAAAATGACAATTCTGACTAAATTTATCTACTTGTTCAATGCCATATCAATCAAATTATCAAAAATTATTTTGTACAACTAGAAAAAATAAGAAATTTCATCTAGAAGAACAAAAAGTCAAGAATATCAAGGGAATTGATGAAAAACAATAACAACAACAAGAAAGGATGGTATTTTAACAGTACAGATCTAAAACTATATTATAAAACAGCAGTCATCAAAACCACTTGGTACTGGCTAAGAAATAAGAGTAGTGGATCAGTGGAATAGATTAGATGCACACAATAAAATAATCGATGCCTATAGTACGCTAATATTTGATAAACTCCCAAACTTCAGCTTCAAGAATAAGAATTCACTATTTGACATTGTTGGTAAAATTGGAAAAATAATGTCAGACATTCAAAATAGACCTATATCTCACACTCAGTACCAAAATGAAGTCAAAATGATTTGGACATAAAGGATGATAAGTAAGCAAATTAGGAGAATAAGGGACAATTTACCTATGAGATCTTTGGAGAAGGGAAGAATTTATGACCCAAAAGTATAATGACCACTTTAGCACCTATGATACCTTAGAATCAGCTAGAGTCAGGATAAGCAAAAGTCCTTAGTCTTTATTCTTGGTCTTAGACACAGGATTGAACAAGATGGAAGCAGAATTTCCTCAACCACCTTCTCCCTCGTCCACCGCCAAAGAATGACCCTGGATAGTCTTATTCTACCCCTGAGTACCCCCTACGGTTCTTTATATACACCAATCATTGAGCCAATATGGATAGTAGAAAGGACCATTTTCCAAGCATATGCCCATAGAGTATTGTCCAATCAGTAGATAGCCTCAAGTGCTCAGCAGTCCTGACCTCAGTGTATTACTCAATAGTTTCAGCCCTCTACAAAAAAGGCACTAGAAAACATTATGAAAGGCAAAATGGACTTTGATTACATTAAATTAGAAAATTTTTTCACAAGCAAAACCAAGAAAAACAAGATTAGAAGGGAAGTACAAAGCTGAGAAAAAAAATCTTTACAGCCAATGTTCTTGATAGAAGTCTCATTTCTAAAATATGTAAAGAACTGTGTCAACTTTATAATAATATAAATCATTCCTTTACTGATAAATGGAGAAAGGATATGAACAGACAATTTTCAGATGATAAAATTAAAACCATCTATAGTTACATGAAAAAAAATGCTTTAAATCACTATTGATTAGAGAAATGCAAATTAAAACAATTCTCAGGTACCACCTCAGAGGGAAGATGACAGGAAAAGATAACAATAAATGTGGGAGGAGATGTGGGAAAACTTGGAAATTAATGTATTTTTGGTGGAGTTGTGAAATGATCCACCCATTCTGGGGAGCAGTTTGGAACCATATCCAAGGGGCTATAAATATGTACATACTTTTTGACCCAGCAGGGACATTATTAGATCTATATCCCAAGGAAATCATAAAGGAGGGAAATGGATCTACATGTACAAAACTGTTTGTAGCAGCTCTTTTTGTAGTAGCAAAGAACTGGAAAAAGAATAGATGCCCATCAGTTGGAGAATGGCTGAAAAACTTGTGGTATATGAAAAGAATGAAATATTATTGTTCTATAAGAAATGATGAACAAGTTGATTTTTGAAGGGCCTGGAAATATTTATCATGAACTGATGTTGAGAGAAAAAAGCAGAACCAGGATTACATTATACACAATAACAAGAAGAATGTGCTATGATCAACTACAAAAGACTTGGTTTTTTCTCAGTAGTTCAGTGATCCAAAGCAGTCCCTATAGACTTTGGACAGAAAATGCCATCTGCATCCAGAAGAAAATCGAGTAGACTGAATGTAAATCAACACATGCTATGTTCACTTTTTTTTTCTGTTTTTTTATCTCTTCCATGGGTTTTTCCTATTACCTAATTTTTCTCTCCCAACATTATTCATAAAGCAATGTGTATTAAAAATAAATAAACTTACTAGAAAAAAACAAAAAATATGATGTCACAAACTTTGAAGAATCAAAATCACAGATCATGCAAAAGTCAAGAGAGAGGTGTAAGTTTGGCAAAAGTGAACGTCAGTATATTTCTAATTATGATCCAGGTATAAGACAAAGCATAAGGGGAACCATCTATGGAACAGATGATTAGAAAGGGAGCTATGCTGATTTTGTGGTAAAGTGTTAATTGATGCATAAACATCAAGCAAATGCTTAATATGTGCCAATCACTATGCTAAGCCTTACAGATACAAAAAAAGAAAACATGACCACACTTAATATTTTCATAAAGCTTTCATTTTTTGATGAGGGAGGTGGGATATAAATAAGAACATAAGATACAGGCTAAATAAATGTTGACCTTAGAAGAGGAAGCATTAATACCTGGAATTTCCAGGAAAGGCATGCCAAAAGAATTGATGCTTGAACTGAATATTAAAGGAAGACAGTGATTTGAAAGATTGTATTTGCCCTATACAAATGTGTAAAGTGGTATTTTTGTGATAAGAGTTATTTTAAAGAAAAACCTTTTTTCATGTAGGATAGGCCAAAAAATCCTGAATAAATATAGTTATGACAACAAAAAGACCAAACCATACAATTTAAGTTCTTGTTTCTAGAACTTAAATTGTATGGTTTGATCTTTTTGTTTGTTTGTTTTTAGGAAATGTGTGCCTTCATATATAAACTATATCAGATTCTTTACCATCTCAGGGAGGGGACATGGAAGGATAGAATTTGGAAAACAAAACTTTTTAAAAATGTTTAAAATTATTTTAATGTGTAATTTTGGGGAAATATTATATTAAAATATATAATTCTGGAAAATTAATATGTATGCAAAGTACATATATGTGTGTATTATATGCATTATATGTATATATGCACATATTTCTGTGTATATGTATATATTTATGTTTGTGTGTTTGTGTATGTGTGTTGGTGTTCCTTCTGAATGAATTAAACAATTCATCCCATGCTTCTCCATTATGACCTTTCTAACACTGAATATAGTACTTGCTCTGACATAATGCCTATTACTCACTCCTCTCATAAAATGAGTTCTATATGGACAGTTCTGTAGAAGACCAGGAATGTAATATCCTAGCAGTGATGTCCTCTAGAAAGAATTTATCAGTGAGATGCAAGATCATTCTAAATACTGAAGTTTAAGAGAAGCATCCCTTGGGTAGCTTTCATACTTGTGTTTCCTGTACCCCAAAGTCTTTCAATCAGTAAAGTGTCTTTCAGCAAGATATTGTCTTAAACTTCCCCATATGTAGCTGTTCTTTACTGTTGGAGGTCTTAGAAAATTTGTCACAGCAAACACCCCTAAGAGTTTTGTCAAGTTGTGGTTGCTGCATAATTTCAGTTCAGTCCAACTCTCCTTGATCCCATTTTTTTTTCTCTTGGCAAAGGAACTAAAGTGGTTTGTCATTTTCTTCACTTTATGTGATATATCCAGGATCATGTAGCTAGTATCTGAGGTCAGATCTGAACTCCAAGGTCCTCCTGACTTCAGGGCCATGCTCTATTCACTATACCTAGCTGCCAACTTTTGTAAACAAACAATTATTTAAATATTTAAATATAAACAATTATATAAAAATTATATAAAAAAAACAATTATATAAAAAAAAATAAAAACTGCTGCTGCTGTTCACTCCTTTCATTGTTCCCAAACAGAAGCACTACTTCTTCACGCTTACAGAAGTCATTTAAAAGATAAAATCGTTACCATTCTTAAGGTGATCAATTACTATACCTCATTTTCCTTCATGCATGATGTAAATGTAAAGTTATTGTCATCTTTATTTATTCAGAATTAATAATGAATTCACAAAATAGTAAACTTTATTTCAGAAAACACATTTGGTGTTTTGTTTTGTTTTTTAACCTTCTTAGTTTCAACTCCTTCATGGTAGTTAAATATGACTTAAAACTTAGAACACGTAAGTCACATTTTAAGTTTAACACTCAGAAGCATACTGCAGAAGAGAAAAGGCAAAGAGACCTAAGTGACAAGGAAAGGAAGTTACAAATGACATAGAGTGAGAGGTATAGCCTAAGGGATAATGAAAACAGGATTTCAATATATATAGGTGTTATACTTCTTCATTATGACAGTAGATTTTTGCAGTGTCTATCTGTCTCTTTCTCTCAGTCTATCTTATGGTCTTTATTTCTTGGTCTAAGTCAGTCTGCTCCACTTATTCTGTTCTTTGTCTCTTTTACTCATTCTCTCTATTTCTACCTTTCTTCTTGTGGCAAGTCCCTGCCCTTTACTTTCCTATAGTATAAAGATACACTCAGTTCAGAAGACTGGTACCTTGGTCCTTCATGCAGGTCATTTATTTCTCTCACACTACTATTACCCATTCCAAATCAGACTTTGTGGGATGATGTCAGAAAAGCTACGACACTCAGTCCTAAATATGTAATGCAGCTATTTTCTACACTGTAGTCATGAATGTCCTTCACATATTTTACATATCTAACACTAATAAATTAATAAAAATAATATTATCAAGGCTATGTTAATGATCAATGGATTCTCTTATTTTTCACATATATGTGTGTGTATACATGTATATATGTGATGTTTGTGTATGTATACACATATTTTATATCATGTATACATGTCCATATATACATATCCATACACACATTTGATGTTTCTACACTTGGGAAAGAGTATAATAATGGTCTGTCCGAACATCTAGTTTTATTATTAATTTTATTTGGATAAAAAAAGTACTTTATTCTTTAAAATCTCCATAGTATAGAATGATTTCTATATAAGCAAAATGGAGAATTTCTTTAAAAAATAGTACTGTACATTTATATGCTGTACCCATATAGAAGAATTTCCTGCACGCATCTTAAATTCAATATATCTAAAACTTAACTCTTTATCTTTTCCAACAAACTCTCCCTTCATCTTAATTTCCAATTATTGTACAAAAAGCTTCATCCTCCCAAACATGAGGCTTGGAACCTAGGTGTGATCCTTGGCCTCTCTCTCTCTCTCTCTTTCTCTCTCTCTCTCTTTCTCTTACTCTCATACCTCATATCCAATCAATTGTCAAATCCTGTCATTTCTACCTTCCTAACATCTTTTTTCATTACTTCTAATACTACCATAGTACTGTGCAGGTCCTCATCATCTTGACTAGCAATAGCCTCTTAATTGGTCTTTCTGCTTCTAGTATCTTCCCACTCCAATCTATCTTCCACTCAGCTGTCAAAGTGATTTTCTTAAAACACAATTCTGACCATCCCCCCCTCCTCACTCTCTATTCAGTAACTCCAGTAGTTCATATTATATAGAGCATTAAGTATAAATGTCTCTGCTTTGCTGTTAAAACTCTTACTAACATCTTCCTATCTTTCCAGTCTTCTTGCACTTTACTCCCCTCTGTGTATTTTTCCTTTCAGTGACACTGACCTCTTTCCTGTTCTTTGAATACAACATTCCATCTCTTAATTCAAAGACTCCAAATTTTCTCCGGCTATTCTCCAGTGCTTGGAATATTCATTTTCCTCATCTCAGTCTCCTAGCTCACCTGGCTTTCTTCCAGAATCACCTAAAATCCTGCTTTTGGATACAAGCTTTTCCTAGTCTTCTTTATTCTCTGTGCCTTCCTTCCAAGGCTACAGCCAATTTATCCTGTAGAGATCTCATTTGTACATAGTTTTTGCATATTTTTCCCCTTAATAAACTGAAATCCTTGAGAGCTATTACTCTCTTTTTCATTGTTTGTTTTCTTTTGTTTCTTCTTTGGACTTTCTTTGTATCCTAAATGTTTAGCACAATGCATAGCAGATAGCAGGTGCTTAATAAATGCTAGTTGGTTAAAATTTTCTGTCATGGTGAAGAGAATAGAATAGGTATCAACAACAGCAGATATTTTTATACAGACAATTACATGTAAATGATTACATAGTTCCTTGTCTAGCTCAAGACAAGTAATTCAAGATAAAAAAAGTTTTCAGAATGCATATTCCAGCTGTTTGCTTCATAGTCAGTAAACATAATCTCTTTCAAAATTGACTTTAATATTACTGATTGTAGGGCAAAATTGTCCAAGTGAATGAAATCTGAAAAGTGCTTTGAATGAGTTCTAAGGAAAAGATCAGAAAACTCCATTTCCTTCTAAATGCATAGTGCATACATATATGCAAACATAGGGCATTTATGACTTGCCTAGGGTACCTTAGAACCAAATTATACCAGGATAAACATGATAAGCCCCCAAATCTGAGCATTCTACTTGTACATAGATCTGTAACTCCCTTCAGCAGAAGAGAGATTAAAGTGTTGCAGATTGTACCATTAGAGTTAAGAATCCGTCAGCATTTCTATTATAACCCTCTATTGCTAATGGTTTATAACTTGGCCATAAAATTCTTTTCCCTTTGAGCAGAAATTTGGCATATGAGGTACAAAAATGAAGACACTATTTTAAGAACTGATTTTTAAAAGTGGCTATTTTAAAATTAGAGTATCTTTATAGAGGATGTGTGTGAGTATGTGAGTGAGTGTGTGTCTGTGTGTGTGTGTGTGTGTGTGTGTGTGTGAGTCTGTGTCTTTTAAAAACATCGTTTTGCTGAAATCTGTTCAAGGAAGGACTAACCGTCATAAAACCGATCCTCTGAAGTAGCTCAATTATTTATTAACATGTTGATTTATGAAGACAGAATCATTTGTTTTCTAGAAAACTTTCGGATATGCAGCATATTTGAGATTTTTCCACTATCTATAATAGTGGTAATTACTTACTCAATAAGTAAACTGATAACTAAGGAGTATCTATGAGAAAACACGTAGAGTTATCCAAATCATCTATATTTTAATGGCTTAAAAATGAACTTTATTCAGTAAAATTATAAAGGATGTCATTTAAACAATTAATTAGAAACAAGGTTCCTTTCTTGTATTAATGACCGAAAATATGCGTGGGGCTAAGAAAAAACAGAGAAACCAGAAAATAAGTTTTCTCAACCTCTATTAAGGTGATTCCCTCTACCAATGCAAAATAGTTCTGCTGTAAAAGGGAAAATTTATGTGAATTGCTCAGATTAATTAGTAAATATCTGTCATAAATGGGACTTTAAAAATTAGTTCTTATTAGCTTTCAGGTTCAGATCTCTATCCAAGGTAAATCTCAATTTTCACAAAATAGGCCCTTACTAATACTTATTGAATAAATTGGTGGCAAGTTTTTGTGGGTTACAAACACACACACACACACACACACACACACACACACACATCCAAATTATGACCTACTTGCTTACCCACACAACCTGCTCATTCTGGGCTGGCCTTGACCTAAGTTCAATACCAGAACAATGAGAAATTCATAGTCATTTAACAGCGCATCCATAATCTGTGTTTATATGTGCTGCTCAGTCTACTAGAGTCAATCGTTACCCACCATATGGAGGCAAGAAAACTGTTACCAGTAGAATCTAATCTGCTACTGGGGATTGACTGCCTTCTGAAGCTTGAGAAAAGATGTAAAGCAACATAAAAAGAAAGAAACTATCCTTAGCCAGTAACATGTATTCTATTTCCTATATATAAGCACTGGTCATTTCTGTGATCCGGAAAAATATCACACTGAAAAAGTGTTACTGAAGTCCCATATGCCTTGGGGCAGCTCTCTGGAAATTCTATAGAGAATACTGTCCATAGTTCAAAGGTAACTGCATGTAATACCTCTGCCTGTCCTCAGCTAATTTAATAGGATACAATTGGCTCATTTATACATATCTTCAATCTCAGAAATGTCTCTGGATTCATTGCTGGGACAGGGGGTTAGGGGTGGGAGGGATTATCATTGAATTTTCAAACTCCTTCTAAAATGGCTTACATCAAAGAATCACAATAAAATATGTGTGGAAATTCCAAACATTTTAATTTTTTTTTCTGGTTGTATGTGTATACTAACTTTTAAAAATAATAACATGTTCTTTGAATCATATTGGGACAGAAAAATGAAAGGGAAAAAATCATGAGAGTAAAAAAAAAAAAACAGAAAAAAAGAAATGAACATAACATGTGTTGACTTACATTCAATTTCATAAATTCTTTTTCTGGTTGCAGATCTATCCAAAGTTTATTGGGTTTGCCTTGAATCACTGAAACACTGAGAAGAACCAAAACTTTCATAGTTGATCCCTTGCACAATTTTGCTGTTACTGTGTATAGTGTATTCCTGTTTCTGCTTGTTTCACTCAACATCATTTCATGCAATTTGTTCTTCATTTTGTATGGAACAATAATATTCCTTTATCTTCATATACCACAACTTTTTAGCCATTTCCCAATTGATGGGAATGCACTCATTTTCCAATTCTTTCTTCTTCAAAAAGGGCTGCTCCATACATTTTTGTACCTGTGGATTCTTTTCTCTCCTTTATGATTTTTTGGGGATACAGACCCACTAGAGGCACTGAAGGGTCAAAGCACCTTCATATTTTTATAACACTTTGGCCATAGTTCCACATTGCTCTCCAGAATGGTCGGATCATTTCACAGCATTTAACAATGCATTAATGTGCCAGTTTTCTCACATCCCTTCCATCATTTATCATTATCTTTTCCTGTCACCTTAGCTAATCTGGGAGGTGTAAAGTAGTATAGCTCAGAGTTGTTTTAATTTGCGTTTATCTAATCAATGGAAATGTAGAGTATATTTTCATACAACTATAGATGACTTTAATATTGTCATCTGAAAATTGTTGAAAACCCTTTGGGCAAAAACAAACAAACAAATCTCAACATAGTTGATATGATGACAAATTTCAAGGAAATGACTTAGTTTCCACAAACCAAATGTTTGACACATGCCAAATATTAAGATCTTATAAACATTGGTATGAATTTTCCTTTTTATTATTCTTTTTATCATTTTATATTTAATGTCATATAATTTTCCAAGGTATCTTGCCATGGGAATAAATAGCAAATGACTTCTGAATAGATAAGTTTATATATACAATCATATCTATTGGATTGTAAATAGCTAATAGCTAAAAAACTTAAAAATAAAAACATGAAAAAGTATGTACCTTAATAAAATATTTTTGAGTTCTTATATGAAAAATTTTTTAAATCACAGAAATGGTTTACAAATATATTTTCTTATAAATGAGTGAGTAGGAAAAAAAAAACCTTCATTAATATCTAACAATGTCCCAAATTTTATGCTGAGTTTTAGGGATGCAAGTAGAAAAAACAATATAGATCTTTATCTCCAGGTACTTATTTAGAATACCAAAAAGGACTGATCAAGGGAACTGAGGGACAATACACATAAGAAAAATTAAAAATCAGCTGTTCAATTCATGCAACTTCCTGGTCATCTTCCATTTTCCAGAGGGAATGTATTTTTTTAATTGAAACTTATTCAAAACATGTGAGCAATTAAACAGCATAAAAAAAAGGGAAGGGAAAAGAATAGTGTAGGCCTTCTCTTAGCAATATTTCCTACCTCCATCCTGGAATGTAATTTCTAATGTCTTTGGTGTGAGTGAAGAAAAAAATCCATATTGTATGGAACATGAGTTTGAGTGAAGTATGGAGACCACTAGATCTTAGATTTAGAACTGGAATTGGAATTTAGAGATTATACAGCTCACCCTCCATTGAGGTCCACAAAAGAAAAATGACTTGTTCCAAGTTAGACAGCAATATAATTACCCCCAAAGGAGAGGAATCTAGGAAAGCAATATTATGATGAAAGTTTCTGTGACAGCAGGAAAACGTTAGAAAATAAGCTTCTTGGAAAATTAAATCTTAGAGGGGATGGGTGGCTTTTTATTGGGTAGAACAATGTCATGATTCTTCCAAATTAAGGACAGCTGAGGAACATGAGATATAAAAAGGAAAAAAGGGTATGACAGAAACACTAAAGATAGAAATAAGTCCAGAAAAATTAAAAAAAAATCATTGGGGAATAAGAGTTGACTTTAGAGAGCAAAGATGCAATTAACTATATCAGAACATCTTTTAAATGTGTTGCAGAACCTTTATCTAGGTGTGATGAGCTAAACTGTTCTGCCCTTAGATCACCAGTGCTTTTCAGTAATTGATTCAACATAGAATTCACTATAAAATTGACATCTTTTAAACAAATCTCTAACTTCTTGAGGAAAACTTGACATTTCAGAGATTTACCTGGTTGGGGTTATCAAGGCAAGAAGAAACTAAAAATGAAGTTTATATTTACTTAGGCTGCTAAAAAGGGCTGAGTGAGGTCATAAAATGCCCTGGGCTATATTTTTCAAGTAATAAACCTGGAAATTAGGGTACAAAAATCAATGATGAAGAGTGAGAACATATTAAATAAGGAATCCTTAACTATTAATAATTGACTAGCACTTCTATATTCTAGTGCCTCAAGTGGACATAATATTGACAATATAATAGAATATTTAGCATACTGCATATTTAGCAAACTTGTCCATTCAGTTTTTAACCAAAAAGTACAATTCATATTATTAAGCATATTTTTTCAGTAAGAATCAGTCATTAGTTATTTTTATAAGAATTTTATAAAAACCTGATTTCAACCTGAATGTTTTACTCATCTCCCACCCACCTCAGTTCTTCTGTTTGTTATTTCAATTTTGTCAAATTTATATAGATTTTTTTATACATTGTGGTTTACATGCTATTTCTCCCATTAGATTATGTGCTCCTTGAGAGCAGGGATTGTCTTTTAACTTCTTTATCCATAATGCTTATGTCTCAATAAATATATATTCAGTGAGTAAATAAAATTACTAAAAATTCACTTTACAAATAATGTTCCTACAGTAACTCATTGAAAGAGACAGGTAGGTAGCTGATTACTTACCAAGAAGCTTGAATTAAAAACCATTTTTTTCTTGTTAAATTAGCTCTACAAAATGTTGAATTTGAGAGAATAATATCATTTTGATGAAAAGAACATTTCTCAGAATTCTCAAAAGACCTGGATGAATTGGTGAACTTATTTAATATAGGTATATCCTAATACATAAAGAAACCATATCCTGCCTTCTCCTTCAACATAAATGTGGTTCATAAATTCTATAAAATTTTTTACCTAATGTATTGGAAAATTTTCTCTATTATACTTTGAAAAAATGAAATTTTTATATTGTATCTTTCTCACATCCCCAGAGTTTTTACCAAGCATCCCTAACTTTGCTTGCCTGGAAAACAATACCATTTTGCAAATATTTTTAAAGACATTATCTTTTTTAAGTTACCTAAACAATGATATTTAGAAGTAGAGAAAGTCCGCATGCTTTATCAATTCATCTTAATTCTGAAAATTCATTAGGGTACTATACTCTAATATGAATCTCCCACCTTTGCAAAGGGATGGATTAGGAGTATGTTTTTTATAGTTTTGCAGTATTTACTTATGATTTCTATGTATGTATGTGTGCGTTTTCCTTTCAATTTATCTCATTGTAATCACTGTGTATATTTATTTGTCTCAAATTTGCTTACTGCATTCTCCAGCAGTTCATGTAGATTTTTTAACACTGTATTCATCACATTCATCATTTTTCTAACATTTATATATTTAATTATATTCATAAACCATAACTTACTTAGCCATTCCCCAATTGATGGTCATCTACTTTGTTTGCAAGTTTTTAATTGTCATTTAAGAGCTTATAAAATATATTGGTGTATATGGTGATTTTTATTTTATGAGTGCCATCCTTAGTATATAAGATCAGCAATAAAATCTCTAGGCCAAAATGTATGAACATTTAATAATTTTATTTGAATAATTCTAAATTGCTTTCTAAAATACTTTGTACAGTTGAGACACACATTGTATTGTCAAAACACCTTTAACATTGACTAATGCTATTTTTGTCACCTTTGCCAGTTTTCAGTGAGTGCAGTGATAAATAAGACCAGTTTGATTCAGAACATTTTTTCATATAATTGCTAAGAAATTACTTTTAAAGGCAGTTTATCCCCATGCTTTGACCACTTATCTATTTGATCTTACATATATTTATATGTATATGTATGTATATTCTTGGGAGTATATGCATGTAATTCTGTATACCTATGTATATATAGACATGCATTGTGTATACACATATATGCATGCATTGTATATGTGTGTGTGTGTGTGTGTCTTGAACATCTAACTTTTATGAAATAGAAAGCCTCCCTATAATCATTCACATCCTTTATTATCCTATGAATTGAACTTTTCTATATAGAAGCATGTTTCATGTACTTATTGTTTAGTGTATCTGTTTTGATTGTTTCTATACTCTGGTTAGAAATGCATAGATATAGCTATGAAAACTATATGTCCTACTTCTTTTCTAATGTTTTTCAACAAAATTGCATTTAATGTTAAGGTCAACTACCTATGTAGAGTGTATTATGAAATATGGTGTAAGAGGTTAGCCTTTAACCAATTTATACCAGAATCCTTTACAATGTATACAGCAGTTTCTTTTTCTATCAAATAGGAAGTTATTTTTCCCAAAACAATTTATGTTTTCTAATTTATCAAACATTAATTGGTTGAGTTCCATTCTTTTCTTGTTTTGTGCCTCACTATATTGTTTAACCAATATAAGATGATGCTGATGATTACTACTATGTAATATTGTTTGAAATATAGAAATGTTATTCTCCCTTTGTCACTATCATTTCTATCTTTTCTTTTTTTTTTCTAAATTAAACTTTTGTTTTTCTAAACTAATTCTATTTTAATCAAGTTCTATAAAGTATCCCTTTGATAATTTAATTAGTGTAGCATTAAAAATACAAATGAACTTTTCATTTTAAATAATAATTTTTCATATTAAATTTAGTCATTTTTATTATAGACAGCTCAAACATGAACACCAACTATTTCCCCAGCTATATGTTTCTTTTTATTTCTTTGAGAAATGCTTTGAATTTGAATCTATATAAGTTTTTAATGTGCTTAAAAGCTTTATCTCCAGATTTGTTGTATATTTTGCAGATAACTGATTTACATTTTTATCACTGTTTCTTGGATACTAATATTTTTCTTTCTTTTAAGTTGGATTTTATTTTCCAAAATACATGCAGAGATTGTTTTCAGCATTCACTTTTGCAAAACACTATGTTCCAAATTTTTTACTCTCTCTCCCTCCTCCTCAGTCCCTAAAACAACAAGCAATACAATACAGGTTAAACATGTGCAATTCTTCTAGACATATTTCCATATTTGCTATGCTGAGTAAAAAAAAAAACAAAACAAAACAACAAAAAAAAAAACATCAGATCAAAAGGAAAAAAAAAACAAGCAAATAAACAACAATAACAAAAATGTGAAAATATGCAAGATGAAAAGACCAGAGCTGAATGGAAGATTTTATTTTCAAATATAGGACTTTGGAGAAGCATAAGGAGGTAATCAAGAAAGGAATATTATGAGATAAGATTTATTTGGAAGGATGATATTTGTGACTCATTAGAATGTTTTCATTATTATGGCAGTTGAAAGAGTATATATAGACAGAGAATACAAGTGTGAGTTCATTTTGAAGGGATATTATCTTTTTTTAGAAAGTGATGAAATTTAGAAGTGAGAGAAGAATGTACTGGGAGAAAAGGAAAGGGAGAGGTGGAATGGTGAAAATTATCTGCCATAAAAAAGGAAAGAAAAAGCTTTTATAATGTAGGGGAAGAGAGGGAGGAGAGAGTGAATGAGTGAATCTTATTCTCATCATAATTGGCTCAATGAGAAAAGAACATACATACACAATAGAGGTATAAAAATCAATCTTACTCTGCAGGAAAATAGGGGAATGAAATATGGGAAAGAAGGAGGGTGAGAAAAGAGCAGACTTATTGGGCGAGAGAGAAACAGAGTAAAAGCAGAGAGACAATAAATGGGGGAAATAAAGTTAGCAATAATAAGGCTGAAAAAAATTTTAACTAATTTTCTCTAATATGGCCTCATTTCTCAAACATACAGGCAACTGAGTCAAATTTATTTTAAAAAAAGAGCCATGCAGCCCTCTTTGTAGTGGCCAGAAACTGCAAACTGGGTAGATGTCCATCAATTGGAGAATGGCTGAATAAATTGTGGTATATGAATAATATGGAATATTATTGTTTGGTAAGAAATGACCAACAGGATGATTTCAGAAAGGCCTGGAGAGACTTACATGAACTGATGCTGAGTGAAACGAGCAGGGCCAGGAGAGCATTATATACTTCAACACAATAATATATGATGGTCAATTCTGATGGACCTGGCCATCCTCAACAATGAGATAACCAAATCAGTTCCAATGGAGCAGTAATGAACTGAACCAGCTACACCCAGTGAAAGAACTCTGGGAGATGACTAAGAACTTTTATATTGAATTCCCAATCCCTATATTTTTGCCTGCCTGCATTTTGGGTTTTCTTCACAGGCTAATTGTACAATATTTCAGACTCCAATTCTTTTTGTACAGCAAAATAAAGGTTTGGTCATGTATATTTATTGTGTATCTAATTTATACTCTAATATATTTAACATCTATTGGTCATCCTGCCATCTAGGGGAGAGGGGAGGGAGGAGAAAAATTGGAACAAAAGGTTTGGCAATTGTCAATGCTGTAAATAAAAAGTTATTATTAAAGAGAGAGAGAGAGAGAGAGAGAGAGAGAGAGAGAGAGAGAGAGAGAGAGAGCGCCATGCTCCAATTGATAAATATTCAAACAATATTATCTGTGAATAAATTCATGCATATACTTTGATCTAACACTGCCACTACTATGCAAGAATATCAAAAGAAATATGGGGGGAAATGGAAAGTAACATATATGTACAAAAAATAGCCATTAGCAGGTCTCTTCTCAGGGTAAAAAAATGGAAATTGAAGTGATGCCCACCACTTAGAGAGTAACTCAATAAATTGAGCTGTGTGTTTGTCATGGAATATTAATTGTTCTATGAGAAATGACGACTAGGATGGTCTCAGGGGGAAAAATAATATCAACAACAACAACAACAAAAAAAAAAAACACCTTGAAAGTTCTCCATGAATTCAAAGTGAAATGTATAGCAATGTTCTGGGATGACCAGCTGTAAATGACTTTGCTCTTCTCACTAGTACAATCATCCACAACTACTATGAAGGACTTATATTAAAAATCCTATCTATACCCAGAGAAGGAACTGATTGTGTCTGAATACAGATTGAAGCATTCTCTCTTTCTCTCTCTCTCTCTATCACTTTCTTTTTAACTTAATTTTTCTTGAGGGTTTTTATTTTCATTATAAAATAGATCTTTCTTTTCTTTCACAACTTGATTTTTGCATAACTTCACATGTGGTTTCTTAAATGTGAGTGGAGATAAAGGAGAGAACCTAGAACCTAATAATTTTAAAAACAAATTTAAAAAAACTTTTCAATGTAATAGGAAAAATATTGAATATTTAAAAAAAAACAAAAAAAAAGAAAAGAATAAATTATACTTTGGTCCATATTCAATACTTATAGTGCTCTCTAGATGCAGATGGCACTTTCCATCATAAATCTATTGGAACTTCCTTGCATCATTTCATTATTGAAAAGAACCAAGTTCATCACAATCGATTACCGCATGATCTTGTTGTTACTGTGTATAATGTTCTGTTAATTCTGCTTACTTCATTCAGCATCAGTTCATGAAAGTCTTTCCAGGCTTTACTGAAATCAGCCTGCTCATCATTTCTTAAAAAACAATAATGTTCCATTACATTAATATGCCAAAACTTATTCAACCATTCCCCAACTTAAAGGCATCCATTCAATTTCTAGTTCCTCTTCAGGACAAAAAGGACTGCCACAAACATTTTTGCACATGTGGGCCCTTTCTATATTTTATGATCTCAAAGAGATACAGACCTAGTAGTGAGACTGCTAGATCAAATCATATGCACAGTTTGTTAGCCTTTTGGGCCTCATTCCAAACTGCTCTCCAAAATGGCTGGATCATTTCCTACCGCAATCAAGAGTGCATTGTATCCCAGTTTTCCCACATCCTTTCCAACATTTATCATTTTCTTTTCCTGTTGTCTTATGGATGCTGTTTTCACATAGAAATGCAACTGATTTTTGAGGGCTTGTTTTGTAACCTGCAATTTTGCTGAATCTATTTATTGTTTTAATCAGTATGTTACTGATTACCAATCACTTTGAGGATTAAAAAGTAACTTTATTTGCTGTTAGTTCATTAAGTTTTACTTTGTGTTGATGTACTAGACCATGGTGTTCTAAAATACCCAAACCTGATTTAAGTTAAAATGTTTTTGTTTAGTGCATAATTCCTATTTTAGAGATATTTCAGAGGTTCTGAAAATCAAGGAAAATATGTAATCCTCTATCTTTTCAGTTACATAATTTTTTTTTTCTATGCTCATTCTTAACTCGTGTAGTACATGTGCTATCAATCAGTTGATCTTTGATTTCACTATATGAGTAGTCTACTTGTTTTTGTCATATATTTCTCTGATATCACTTACATTGTTTTTTCTGAATAATCCTTTGTTGGCAATATGAGGTAGTATACCAAATGCCATAGTTTTTTCTTCCTCACTTCCTTTGCACAATAATTCTAATTGTTCAGAGAATGAGTATTCCTTAATGTAGTGCTAAATAGGATCATTTTTCCTCTTGCCCTTCAATGGTAACAAAAGGGGATGAAGAGAGAGGAAGAAAACTTTAGATACAAAATTTAAAGTTTTCTTCCTCTCTCTCCATCCCCCCTTTGTTAAAACAACAGCCTATTAAAAAAAAAAACAAACAAAAAAAAAACATACAATCCCCTATATTCAGTCTAGTACTCTTTTCCCTCCTATTGAAGTTTGGTCTCACATAACTAGGCATTTGTAAATTCTTCCCAATGTATTGGTGAACCATTTCAATAAAATTTTCTTCTAATATAATATGCTTCATTTATTTAGATTTTTTTTTTTGTATAAAGGCAAACACATAATTTGTTATTTTTTTTAAACAACAATTTTTGTCTTCAGACAGTGTCATCCTGAGGACTTCTCTAAGAGAAAATCTTCTTCATTATTAATTCTGTTTTATTTTCCTCCAAAAGAATGCAAATATTTTCATTTGAGCAAGCACTCCCTGTTGTGTGCCCCAGTTCATATTAATGATCATATTGATGTTGAATTCATTATTTTTGCCAAGAAAACTTTAAATTGGGTGATGATAGTGACATGAAAGTGAACTATATTCATATAAGAAATCTGAAGTTCCTCCTTCAGCAGCTAGTGATATGGTGGATAAAGTGCTGGGTCAAAAGTCAGGAAGAATCATATTTCTGAGTTCAAAACTGGCCTCACACATAATATTAACTGTAAGACCCTGGGCAAGTCACTTAACTCTGCTTGCCTCAATTCCTCATTTGTCAAATAAGCTGGAGAAAGAAATGTCAAACTTTGCCAGAAACCCCAAATGAAGTCATAAAGAGTGATATATAATCTCATATTAACCTTAGTTGCCATAGTATCCATTTTGTAAAGGGACCATGTTTGCTGAATGAGAGAGTATCTGCTATGTTTTGTTCCACATCTTAGTCCCATAAAATAATGTAGTTGTTTCTTTAATTAGAATTCAAGAACTATTTATGCATTTAGTTTAAACTTTTGCTCATCTTTGTGATTAATTTAAAGAAAAAAATGTCAAGATTGATAATTCAAATGATAATCTGGTTGAACTATGATTTCTTTTTCAGCATTAGCAGCTAAATATGTAAGGCTGCTTAATAATATATCAATTATATAGCACTTCTTTATTTTTATTCCTTATGTTAATATGGTATTGATTCTGATGTTTAACCTGACATAAAGCGAGTGTAACTATTTTACATGAATAGCTGGATTGAAAATTTTTCTAAAACTGGTAATGTAATATAAAATATTTATTAAATACTTCATATATGTCAAGTATTATGCTATCCACTGGGAATAGAATAAAAAAAGACAAAACAAAAGTTCATCTGATCAAGAAACTGATATTCTAAAGGCAGAGTCATATATGTAAATCAATATATGCAAAATAAATAAGACTATATTGATATGATAATATTAAAAGAGGTGACAATAATAGTTGGCAGGAAAGGAAAAATCTCTAGGGCAAGAGATCACTTCAGTTAAATCTTAAAGGAAGCCAGGAATTCTATACAGGTATTCTGGTTGTAGCTTGGAGTAAAACCATTCCAAATATGGAAAAAGTCCAGTACAAAGACCAAGAGGTAGGTAATCATCTCATGTAAAAGAGATAGAAAGCAGCATCAACATGGATAGAACTTAGTATGTCTGGAAGAAAATCAACCAACAAATAAAAAAGATAGGAAATGCTGAGGTTGTCCTGTCATAATAACATTGGTTTTGTTTTTGTGAGATTATTCAATGCTCAACATATGTTATAACTCTCAAAATAATTTTTGAAGAAAATATTTATTATACATAAGCATAAGAGCATTGTGTTGTCTACAAGTCTTTGACAACTCTGCTTTCTTACTATTAGTATCTTCCAACATATTTTTCCACATCTTTTTCCTTTTTCCAACTTTGCATTCAAAACATCAATTATTACAATGCTCAGAATTTAAATTATTTTCTTCATAGTTTTTTTCCTATCTTATCCTCTATGAAAAAAGATGATATATAACCAGAATTATTTTCATGGTGGTCTTTTTACAAGAGCATTGAAATGCACATATGCATACATACATTTATTCATCTTTGGGATTAATTTAAAATGAGAATGTCAAGACTGATGATTCAAATGCTCTAGTTGTTTTTTTTTTTTTTATCCTTTGGCTACTATCAAAGGATCCAGTGTTTTGATATAATCTCATTCTTTGACAAGGCTAAAGTACTGTGATGATTAGTGCTGAATATGCAAAGTGAAATGGAACTCCTAGTCTCAGTAGAAATGAGGTTTTATGGAGTACCAACAATGAAATTAATGTTTATTTATAATCTCAAAACTTTGTGATACCTGCATTTTTTTTTCCAAAAGTGGCCCAAATCACAACAAAAAGAAAACAATACTGCTCAAAACTAACTACATTTTTTTCAGTTTTGTTTCTTAGGTTGCTATAGTCAAATAATTTATCCCAAGTAGCTTGACCACACATCATCATTGGAAGATAAGCCTCTCAGGGCTTGACTACATTGGTCCTCAATAGTGGATAGAGTATATTGCCAAAATCCATTGGAAGAGAGTGCATCAGGACAGAATCTAATGAAGTTTATACTCTGTTGAGACATCCTTGGAAACCCCAAGATCACAATTATGAACAAAGGGGATATTTGAGTAGGATTTTCTAAAGTAGAGATTAGTATCAATCTAACAAAATGTGTCCAAGTTAATTCTGAATAAATGTGTACATAATTGAATAGAAAAAAAAAATTGTATTTGCACAAAGGCAGGATCCTGAGGTAGTTTTAGAGAGGAGCAAAGGTGAGAAACAAGGTTACTTAGGGGAAAAAAAAGTTTGTTGTTATTATTCATCATTTTTTCTTAAAGATAAGCAATTACATCAAGATTGTGACTTCTTGATTTGCATATGAATCAGATTTAAGTAAGCAGACTTGGAAAAAGTCATCAATCTCTCTCCCCCAAAATCATCAGAATCCAGTGATAAGACAATAATTAAGAAGATTGGAAAATATAGTGGGTGTTTTTGACCGTTTTTAAATTGAGTGCTTTCCAAAGTCTGTTTATCTGAGGCAAGGCCCATGACTATGTTCTAGTATACCATCACAAAAAAATATTAATACAGGAGGGGAAGATTCACAGAGCTTCTAATCAGTATAGAAATCACTTGCTATTTGCTCTCACTAACCCATCAAAACTAAAACAATGAGCAACGGAGACTTGGGCTGGGAGTTATTATTGGCCATTCAATGAAATCTGGAGTGTTTTGGGTTTAAAAACATAATCAAATATTTTTTTTTTAATTCCCAAAACAAATAATGATGGAAAAACTAGTATTTGGAATATTTTCATTCCTATAAGGCAAACTGCTTTTTTTTTTTTTTAAATCATGATTAGCCGCTTAAATGGCTCTTAAGATTTGCAAAACTCATTACAAATATTGTCACCCTTGATCACCACAAGCACCCTAGAATATGGGCTATTTTTATCTTCATTTCAAAGATGAGGAAACTGAGGCTGAGAAAAGTCAAGTAGCTTTCCTAGGATCATAAAGCTACTAATTGTCTTGGACTCAAGTCTTCTTGAATACAGATCTAGGTGCTACTAAGCAGTATATGTTTAAGGCTACTTAAACTTTTTACTAGAAGACCAAGCAGAGAAATGGCATCCATACTTATGAATGGGACTGATCGGATAAAGTATTTCTCAGTATTGTCACTTGATTCCTGTTTCCCAGAACTGGGACCTTGGGGGAGATCATTTACTCTCTGGAGGAATGAACTTTGAACCTGAGATACTGTTGTGCCACAGTTCCCTTTTGATGTCCTGACCTAGTTTCCCTAATTTTCCTATTTACTCTGCTTCAGGTTATAACCTTTCCCTCTTAATGTCTGATGAGATAAAGGTCTGCTTCAGTTACTCTGCCCCAAAACCCCAGGCTAAATCATTGCCTCTTAAATGGTTGATGAGATAAAGGTTTAATATCTTCCAGTTATAATCATTTCTTCTTAATGTTTGAAAGGATAAAGGTTTATCCATTTTAGACATCATTAGAATATCAGTACCCCCCTCCATTGTGTCATCCTAGAGGCCTCCCGCCCATTAAGTTATTTCCATCCAGGTACCTCCCCCATTATGTCATTGTTCTTGTTATCCCATAAAAGAGTCTTGCTGTCTAATGCCCAATGCTGGATTCTTTGAGATGTCCAGCCCTGGGACCAAGATCCATCTGGTCCCAGTAAATCTCTCCATTTAATAAACTATTAAATTGGTCTCTAACCTCTATCTTGCTCAGTTTCTCCAACATTACAATATAGGAAGTTGCAGGAAGTGACGTGACTTGTGGGAGGCAGCCAGCACTGATTACATCCTTTTAGTCCAATGAGAAGGCTTGAGTCTTCTGCTTTTAAACCCTGGATAAGCTGGAAGCTGACCAGGTTCCAGGTCTACATGGCAGGAGTTGGGATGGTTCCCAGGTGTGTGTCTGGGCCTCTCCCTGCAGGGATTAAATAAATGTATTCTCCTTGTACCTGATGATGTCTCTAATTAGTTAATTGGATTGGGAAGGGGCTCTTGCACCCAACCAGTCCCACACACTTACATAAGAAAATCTTTAAAAATAAATTTGGAAGAAATAGATTAGAAAAAATTACTGAGATTATCAGTATGCATAAGTAATAGTATAAAATACCAAATAATTATTTATGTGGCAAGTTCCTATTCTTTACTGTCTTTTACCCATGGTCCTTTTGCATAGAATCAAAAGCTAAACAAAACAGGAATTTGTAAGGAATTAAATAACTCAAGTAATTTCAAGTGAAGACTGACCAGAATAGTTCATTGTACATTAATCTGTTACTTTTTCTATTAAAGGAACAAGAGCCCTATGCATCTGGTAATGCATAATTAAGCCTCCTGTGGAATAATATATTTTAGCATGCAAATGAGCCAATATTTTTTTCTTAAAATTCAGAATGTAGAATTTGCAAATAGAATGAAAGGAACAGAAAGAAAATCAGTTCACATTACATAAAACATCTGATAGAAGCCTTTGAACAGAGTCTGATGGAATAAAACATCTGATAAAGTATCTGAAAAGGCATTCATTTCTTTCCACTTTCCATCTGCTTTGTTGTATGACCTGTGGTATCTTTTAAAGCTAATACATACTTGAATTCTTTTTAAGAGAGTTCTTAAAAAGCAAACCAATCAGGTATACAAAGATGTTACTCTGAGTCATTTGAGCAAAGCTGTTGAACTGTTCTGCAGGGAAAATGCATTTGATGGCTGATAGCCCAACTAACACATGTCATAGTGGCTGATCATAAAAATGTTCATTTCACAATCATTCATCCATTCATTCATTTATTTATTCATTCAGCATAAAGTACCTGCTGCATGTGGCATACTATACTTAATACATACCAAAATGAAGGAAGTATAAAGTTTGTTCATAAAGATCCTTAGTATCCATCAAAAAGATCACATATTATATATATAATATATGTATATATGTATATATGCATGTATGTATATGTATATAACATTTAAAATATTTCAAATCCCATGAGGTAGAAGGACAAATATTATTATCTCTATTTCGGAGATAGAAACACTGAGGCTCAAAAAGATTTAATGGCCTGCCCAAATTCTCATAAGTAATATTCAGAAGAATTTTAAATACCAATTTGATTATGCCCTTGCAAGTCCCTGGAAGATGAATTTGGACACTCTGAAGTAGACAAAATTTATTTTTCTTTTCTGGAGAGGTAATTGAGGTTAAATGACTTGCCCAAGGTCATGCAGTTAGTGTTAAGTGTCTGAGAGCAGATTAGAACTCAGGTCTTCTGGACTTGGACTTCAGGATCAGTGCTAGATCTATCTACTGCTTCATGTAGCTATCCCTTATTTTTTTTTTTCCTTTAAATTATATCATAAAACTAGGCAGCACTTATCAGTGCTTTTATTCACATATGTGAGTCTATGTACATAGGGATGTATGCATAAAACAAAGACTTTATCTTAATGCAGATGAAGGAGAGGTATTTTAGTTGTTTGCAAAGAGATAATAGAAGACTTCCTGGAGAAGGTGGAATTTTTATGTATGTCAATGATTTTACTATTGGATTAAGTCCTCAACCTAGTTTAGTCTGGTGGAGGAGGTAGGGTTTAAATAAGTAATATCCATTGAATTAAGTTATTCTTTCCCCAAGTAGATATCTAGGAAAACGCAATTTTTTTCTTGCAGAATATGAACTATGATCAATACACCAATTCATTCTGTTTTCCCAAACAAAATTTTCCCCTCATATTATAGAGTACTTTACAAAGAGACTTCATTAATTAAGGGAATATCTACACACATGTGAAAACTTCCACTGATGGAATGAGGCAATTAGAACAATGTGTTCCAATGGCCATGAAGGCAGCTCATGAGCTTAGTCAAACACTTAAGATGCCAAGGTGATCTACTCCATTCCTAGCCATTAGCAGTCATCTCTAATTTTCTGTTGCTACTAAACTCCATTGTTCTCTGGAAGAGAGTGAAGCTGATGACTTCTCAACTCTACCTTAAATGCAATTCATGCACAAATCAAGATATCACCTCATTATACTATCAATGCTCTTTAAAGATAAATCACAACAATGATCACAAAAATTGTATAGATTTATTATTTCAGTAGTATCAGGAATTCCTGAGGTAGAAGTACCCAATACAAATATATACCATTCACAGCTCCATTATTTATACTCTTAGAAAATCCCCTTAAGTACTGAGAATGTAAGTGATTTCCATAGGGTTACATAGAACAAAAAGTTAAAGATGGCATTAAGTTCATTTCTGTCAAACATCAAGTAAACTTTTTATTAAGGGCACTACATTGCCACTCAGTAGCATTTGTAATATCAGTTCTTACCATTTGATCACAATTATGTCTATATAATAAAAGGTAATTATTTGTTTTACTATTTAAACTTATAAGGAGAACATCACATGCTAAGAAAAAGAACCATTCTCTAGATGATATATTAACTCAAAAATAAAGTGAAATGTGAAATGTTGTACTGATTTACGTATAAAAGACTAGGAAATTATGTTCTGGAAAAAAAAGATAAATGTCACTCATTGTATACAGGATATATAGTGTTCTATGGAGCATGCATATCCTTGATTCTGGCATTACATATTACAATTTACCAATTTCTAAGATTATGGAACACAGAACAATCTCATTAAGTTTGAAGGATAGATGTGCTAACCCATTTAATAGTAAGAATACAATTCAAGGATACATGGATACTTATTCAACAGTTTCTCTAAACTTAGATGGTGTTCAAGAATGACAAGTGAAAAATAATATACCAGGGCAGAAGAACCAAAGAATATAATTTATTAAGGAAAAGAGCTCCTACAAGTAGAATGTGAATGTTAACTAGAGATTAATTGAGATATATAATAAGATGAATGTGATAAACTTAACTCTGAAATTTTCAGTCACCATGGACCAAATCCAACAAAAATAGAAAATATCAAATTTTGTAATCTTATTTCAGTTGATCATAACATGGACAACATTATTTTTAAAGTAGCTCATAAGATAAGCTGTTATTACTGCTCTGACAGGAAGGAGAAAGAGATCTTTCCTACCTCATTTCCTAGAAATGCAAAGAAAAGAAAGTGCTGGAAAAAGAGTCCCAAAATAGGAACATCTAAAAGAGAAAAGATGAACATGGTGTAGCTTAAATAGATAACGAGGCATTAGGAGAAGATTTTTGTAAAAGGCAGATTTTTTTTTCCTGTAGATCATTAAAAATATAATATTGTGAGCATTTTAATCAGAGCACTACACAGGATAAAATGAACTTTTCAAATTCTCAATCAAAAAAAAAAAAAGTCTCTTAGTAGTCCAGAATAATCTGTTAGTATCCTTCAGGCTAGCAATAATAATAATAAAGAGAATGACAAAGACAGTGATGATAGCTGGCATTGATAAATACTTTAAGGTTTTTGATTTGCTTTAAAAATAGTATTGCATTATCTAAAACAACTCTAGAAGGTAGGTAATATAATCAGCCCCATTTTATAGAGGAAACATTTAAGACAGAGAGAAATTTAAGGCATAGAATGGTATGACTTAGGCATTATGAGTTTAAATTTGATTTGATCATGTTGTATTTTAAGCATTTCTTTTGTTTAAGGAAAATAAATAATTATCCTGTCCAGGAAAAGAAAAAAATGACTCATAGATTTTTAAATAATATTAATTGGAAAAGAATTGTAAAGTGGTCTCCATAGAGTTGAATGATGGACCACATCTAATAAAGTTATATATTATAATGAGAAATGAAGGCAAAGTGTCTCTATGATTTAAAATTCAATTGTTAAATAATGGCAGAAGTATGGAAAGATAACCTACATTTAAAAATATAGGCATTTTAGAGGACTACAAGAAATATGTCAAATATATCATGTCACAACTACCCCACACACCCCATAAAAACAGTTATCCAGAATAACATCAGAGAGTCATGGCATTCTGTACATGTAAGGTAATACTTTGTACTAATCAGATTTAATTCATGATATTTTTAAATGTAATTTGCTTGTGGTGAGGAATCATTGTCTTTGTATCCCTCTTTCTGAGCTAAATATCCTACATATAGTAAACACTTCAAAACTTTTTCTGGAGCCACATTTTAGGAATGACGTTAATAGTCATTTAGATAATTATTATGTATCTACACAATGCTATGAGTTAATGAATGGAGCTGAAAAAAGTGGAAGTCAAAATAATCTGTCATCATGCTATTTACATTCTATTGAAGGAGACTGAATTCACCTACCAACTGCAGAGTGTCCAGAGGAGGGCAACTGAAAAAATGAGGGGTTTGAAAGAATTGGCAATTGGCAGTTTGTTGAGAATTGGGACACTTTTTTTTTCTGGAGAAGATTTCAAAAGTATTTGCAAAATATTTCAAGAATTCAAAAATTCTTAATCTGACACCAAAGAGAATAATATGAAGCAATGAGTGGGAACTTTAGACATTAACATTCCATTTCAATCTGAGAACGACATTCTAACAATTGTCCCAAAAGGTATACATTACCTTTCCAGGTAAATAATTTCTTGCCCCTCCATGGAGATCTTCAAACAAAAACTATATGTGCACTTCTAATCTTATAGACAGGATTCTTTGCCTGGTCTTGGCTGGATTCCCTACCTCAGAGATTATATGAAATAATACTTCCACTAAAGTAAGCATAGATCAGACACTAATAAATTGTGATTTCCTGTTTTATTTTTCATATTTTAAAAAGACTCCAGAGAAACTGGAAAGAATTCAGAAAAGAAGAAGTCAAATGATAAAAGAGACAGAAAATAAAGTCTATGAGCAAAGATTTATCTGGAGAATTTAATTCAACATTGAAAAGCAAATTATGAACTATATTCATATATTTAGAGAGAATGCTTACTTTCTGATTTGCAGTTACAAAAAAAAAAAAAAGACAATACAATCTAACACATTTTTTCATGGAAGAATAAAGTTGCCAAATTGTAGTAAATTCTTCAAGCAGGGTTCACTTCTGCCTTACACAAAGTCACAACTTTAAAAATGATTGTGTTAAGATTAAGGAAAATGTAGAATAAATAGAAGTCGAGGAATTGATTGTAAAAATTATACACAAAGAGAATCATAACATGACATATTCTAAAGTGTTTTGATTACCTGAAAGGACCATGAAAATATCAGCTGCTATTATAATAATTCTAAATGGCTTTCTTAATTCTAGACTCTCTAGACTAGACCATCTATCAATGTTTCTCACAATTTCTGAAGCCAACATGCCCTAAAAAATGGCAAATAGCCTCATAAATGACATCCCAGATGCACAGCAAGTCTAAATCTGATATTTTGGTTATAATTGATCAGTTTCCTCTTGATGTTTTTGACGTGACAACTAGTAATCTAAAAAATGTAGCTATTGACACCATTCAACCATACTCCTCTAAAAATAGATATACTTATAAAGTATTTGGTCATGCAGATTTAAAATTCAGATGGGTCAGAAGTTTTGCCAGGACATATACAATATATAACCTTTTGGTTTCTCCTTGGATTCTAACACTATAGCCAGAAAAGTATAAAATAATGTTCCTCCCTCTATTTTTAAGACATGATATGCTTATAATAGCAGATGCATATTTCACATATTTTTCTGTCATGTTTTTTATGCATAAGGCAAATCATTTTCTTGCCTCATACATATCATTGTTCCTGTGTTTTTCCATCAGATACCAAAAATATAATAATCAAAGAAAATGTTTGCAGGAGCACTATACTTCTGCTGTTGCTAAAGTAACACATGACCTTTTTTCTTGCTGACTTTGCTCTCTATTATTCAACAATATTTCAAAAATCATTCCATAGATTAATACTAATGATTGGATTGTTAATAGATGGATATTTATTAGATTACTATACTTAATACTAATTTAATACTAATTTATTTTAGTTATTTTATATTAATTTCTTTACATAGAAATACTCATTAGTCTACTGCAATTATATTGCAATCTAAGTATGGTTATATTCCATTGTTAAAGTGACCACATAAGACTATTCCATGCCTTTCCAAAATCATTTGCCTTGTCTTGTCTATACTGCCAAAATCATCATTCACAGTGAAATCTTTCTCATATACAAACTGATGGTGTTACGTAAATTTAAATCATGGGACACTGAACAACCAAAGAAATAAAAATGAATCCTCAGAAAACAAGAGGAAGCTCCTAATAGGTATAGAACAAACTGGAAAGCATAACAAATAAAAATTTAAAGAGAAGGAACACAGTAAATGATGTCTTCAAATAATTGTATGATAGTAAAAGATGAAGTGGCAAAGGGGGAAAAATGTAAGATAATGGTTAGACAATCATTAATTATTGAATGTTAGTGAAATGAGATCAGAGGAAAGCATAGATAGCTACCAATATATTGTGTGGGTTCAATGTAGCAATTTTTTTAAAAACTTGGAAAAATCTCACCAAATTTGCATAATAGTCATATGGGTGAAATCACATATTTTTATGTGATCTGAGTACTTTATGTTGCACAAAACGTATCATTTTCTGCTCAAAAAATGTGTAATAATTTTCTTGTGAATACCAAAATAAGTTGAATACCATTTAATGCCTGCAACCTTGAACTACCATGCTTACTTTATACTATTTCCCATAACTGAGGTTAAACTTCAATCAAATCAAACTACACCCTTTTCCTTAAGCACTAGTCTGAGCATATCAATGCTTTGCCACAAATAAATTCTATCGACTCCCCATAATCTATAGATTAAAATAAAAACACTTAAGGGGAGCTAGATGGTGCAATAGCTAAAGCATCAACTCTGAAGTCAGAAGGGCTTGAGTTCAAATGTGATCTCAAACACTTAATACTACCTGTGTGACTCTAGGCAAGTCACGTCATCCCAAATGCCTTACAAGTAAAATAAATAAATAAATAAAAATGCCAATTCAAAAGTGCCATCCTGAATGCCTTGCATATTAAAAAAAATAATAATAAAAACACTTAAACTGGCATGAATCAACTTTTTCAAACTTTACAAACATTTAACTTTAGTCAAATTGAAGTCTGCTATTCTTCACATAAGGCATCATATCTCCTATATTCTCCTATCGTTGACTGCCCCTGTTGAACTGATTATAGGAATAAATTCTTTCTTCATCTCTGCATCCTTAAAACTCAAGGTTGCTTAAAAGATCAGCTGAATGTTAACTTTCTATATGAAGTTTTCTTGATTTGACACGTTAGTTCTTCCTTATATTTAATATTACATATACATATATATATATATTCATCCCATGTATCTATAATTAAACATCTGCTCCCCTGATAGACTGTATGTTGTTTAAGAAAAGAAACTTTTTTTTTTTTGTTTTGTTTTTACTTTGTACCTAGGCAACTAGTACAGTGCTTTCACACAATAGTCACCTTATAAATGTCTATTGGTTGATAACTTGACTACATATAGTATTCATATCAAAGCTCAGAGAAACAACAATACCAACCAGTGAGAAATCTTCCCCACAGGCGGCCATATTGTCATTCCCCTAAACTATTTTTCTTTTTAGGGCTATTGATTTATTGGTTGTTCATGTACTGACAACTGCTCAATCATAGTTCCTCAGGCTGACAGGTGAGTATTTCAATAGATCTCATTTTTTCTGAAGCTTCAAATCAACTTCCTGAAGATGTTACAGGTCATCACCCCTTACCATCATGTTTGATTACAGATTTTTCTGCTTATTTGCTTAGATTTTGCTCTCCCTAAATAAAGATTCCCAAAAGATATCCACAGATGTCACTTTCTGCAGGGTGTCCTTTCCTAAATGCCTATCTGTACTCTTTCTCTATACCTCTTTCTCTATACAGATGGCTTTAGTCCTCTGCTTTTCCAGGTGAACAGTTCTTATTTGAGTCAAATACTCCATAAATCCCCTTTTGTGGTAGTATACATTTATAACAAAGAATGTAGAAACTCCATTTATCTTTTTTTTTTTTAACTATATAACTCTGACCTTGATTCTAATAGAAATATTCCTATCCATTATGAACATTTTATTCTTTACCCCTCCAGTCTTACCAGGTATATTGCTATTTTGTCTCAGAGTAAATTTTCAACCAGATATTTTGTGTTTCCTAGCATCCAGGTAATGCCCCCATAACCTAAATAAATGGGACCAGATCCTCCATACAACATAACTTTTTCCCCAGTTATTTTATAGACCATTAGATTCACCCTAGGATGTTTGGGCACAACTATTAAAATTCTTCAGTGAATTTACTTACCAGAACAATTAAAGAAAAATTGAGGAATTCTACACTTTTTAAAAGTTGGATTGTATTGGAGACAGAAATATTTATGATCTTATACAAAGCAGCTCATCACCAAATGGGTCACACATTGATTTTTTTTTTTTCTGTCAGTCATGATCAAATAATAGCTACTCTACTTGCATTGTTTTAGCAGTTACCTGAATGATAGGTTGAGATCCTTACAAGGAGTAAGTCTGCCCATATCACTAGCATAATATTGTCTTGAAGAATTGTTCTCAATGAACAAAGATTTAAAAAAAAAACAAAACACTTCTAATCTAATGCTGAGCCCCTTGTTGATATAAAAGGTAAAGGAGAGGGTAAAAATGATTATGTTCAATTATAGTAGATAGCTGTGGACTAACATTATCAAGCAGCCAGCTAAGATACAAAGTGCACATGCCAAGAGAAATACTTGAGAAGCCTGACAGAAAGGCTGATGTTCTTACTGCTAAACAATCTCCTATGGACTGATGCTAGCAATTTAGAACTGGCACACCCACAAGTAGCTGTGACACTACAATACATTGTCTTTTTTGAGCTAATTATTTTAAAGCATTTTACCTCTTAACAGGTGAATATAGTTACTCTGTCTTCATTTATTTCATTCTGCTAGAGAAGCTTTGCATTTCCTTCCAAAATACAAGAGAAAGGAAACAATATACTGAGCCATATTAGCAGCAATATGTGGCACTTTTATTATCAGAAAGTTATCATATTATTGTTGATATCTAGAAAAATAAATAATATAGCTAGAAAAATAACCATAATACTTACAAAGCTATGTCTCAAATATCTTATTAAATACAGCAAAAAACTCTGAATTAATGAAGAAATATTTTATCATATTTTCATTTTTCATTTGCTCCACATAATATACTAAACATGAGTCATGTTTATTTTAATTTCTTCTTTTTGCACTTTCTGACTTCTTTTGATGCATTTTGAAGAAGGTCATTTTTCTAAATATTGAAACAAAATCTTACTATTACTCACACGTTTTCTACTTTTACACAAATGAACTCTAAAATTATTTTAGCTGATCATAGTATTTTATTTTTCTCTTTGCCTTCTAAACTTGTTTTTAATCCTCATCATGAACACCAATGGCTCTTCACCTCAGTTCTTTCCCAAACCATCATTCTTGTAAAAGCTACACTTTCCTCCATTTCTTATCTTCAAACCTATTGAGTCAATTGAACTCTATATTATCTTTTACACTGAAATATCTTACTCCTTTGATCTTTGTAGATAGTTCCCTGCCGAAGCACAACCATTGATTACTTCCATCTGTCAAATAGCAAGTTTTTATTCCAGAAGCTGGAGTTTGCAGATTTATCAAATAGTAGATTGCTATAGGGCTTGATTATTGTGTCAGGTGTAGCTAATCTATTCCACTGATCCAGCACTCTATTTCATAGGTAGTACCAAATGGTTTTGATTACTGCTGCTTTATAATATAATTTTAGGTTTGGTACTGCTAAGCTACCATCCTTTGTATTTTTTTTTTAATTAATTCCCTTGATATTCTTGGTCTTTTGTCTCTTTCTAGCCACTCCACCTACTATCTTATTTTCTATCAACCCTTCTTCCCTTCTCTTACCTGTTCCCCTGGAGTATCTGCCCTCCATTTTATCCTTCCTTCTCTTTTATTTCCTTTTTCTCCTCCTATTTCTTTATAGATTTATATAAATTTCTACGTCCATCTGAATGATTAAGCTATTTCCTCTTAGAATCAAAACTGATGAAATCAAACTTGACAGTGCTTATCCCTCTCTGTACTTTCCCCCCATTGTAATTGATCTTTTGCACCTTTTTATGTGATTGAATTTCTTCCATTATATCTCCCCTTACTCTTTTTCCAGTACAGACTTTTATCTAGCTCTTAATTTTTTTTTTTTTTAGATATCATCATATCAGTTCACAACCACACTCTTTGTTCAAGTGATGCCCCTATGACTGATTATAGATTACAGATACAATTTTTTCATCTAAGATTGTATTCAGTTCAACTGTTAAGTAATATGTATTTTCCTTGTTTATCTTTGTATACTTCTCTTGGGTCCTTTATTTGTAGATTAAATTTTCTGTTAATTTTGTCTTTTTCAATAGATATGATTGAAAGTCTTTTACTTCATTGAAGATCCATTGCTTCCCCTGAAAGATAATGTTGAGTCTCGCTGAGTAGTTAATTCTTGGTTGTAACCCTAGGTTCTTTACCTTCCTGGAATATGATATTCCCAGGTCTCTGATCCTATGTTGTAGAAGCAGCTAGATCCTGGGTAATCCTGACTATTGCTTCTTGATATTTGAATTTTTTTTTTTTTTTGGTTTTTGTTTGTTACTTTGTTTTTTTTTTTCCTAGCAGCTTGCACTATTTTTTTTTTTTTCCTTGAGATTGTGTTCTACAGTTTGCAACAACATTCCTTGGAGTTTTCCTTGTGGTATTACTTCCCAGAGGTGATGAATGGATTCTTTCAATAATTATTTCTCCCTCTGTTTCTAGAATATTGGGGCAGCTTTCCTTAATGATCTATTGAAAAATACTATCCATGCTCTTTTTTTTTTTTTTTTTTTTTTTTTGGCCATGGCCTTCAAGTAGGTCAGTAATTTTTAGATTGTCTTTTCTGGATTTTCCAGGTCAGTTCTCCAATAAGGCATTTCATATTTTCATCCATTTTTTTTTATTCTTTTTGGTTTGTTTGACAGACTCTTGCTGTCTCAGAGAGTCATTAGCTTTCCATGTGCCCCATTGTAGTTTTTAATATATGATTTTCTTCAGTTAGCTTTTGTGCCTCATTTTCCATTTGGTTAATTGAAGTTTTGAAGGTCTTTTTTTCTTCAGATTTTTTTTTTTTCATTTGTCCAATGTATTTATTAAAGAGTTGTTTTCGTCAGTAATGTTTTTCTTCCTTTTCCAAGCTGTTGTCTCTCTGGCATGCTTCTCATTTCTTCTCTCATCTTTTTTTCTTCTACCTCTCTTATAAACCTTTTAAAGTCTTTTATGAACACTTCTAAGAATCATCTTTAGGGTTGAGACCAATTCATATCACTCTTTGAAATTTCCTCTGTGGACATTTTGTCCTCATCTTTGTTGTTATCTTGGTTTTCCCTATGACCATAATAGTTTTCTATGGTCAAAGTTCTTTTCTATTTCTTGCTCATTTTCTTTATTTGGTATTTCCTCTTTTTTTGTTTTTAATAGTTAAGTTTTGCTCCTGGGGTAAAAGTCTCAAGCTTCTTAGGCAGCTCTGAGCCTTGGCTTTGAGCACAGGGCCTCCTTGTACTTGTGGGGAATAACTTTCCTGTTCTTTTTAGGAAATGGCTGTTTTCCCAGAGTTTACATTCTAACCTGGGACTGGGGCTGCCCCACTGAGCTCTCTATTGAGCCAGGACTGAAGTTTCAGTTGCTAATTTGTTGTGATTAAGACCTTTTCACTGGCATTCCCAGTTTGTCTGAGTTGGGCTGAACACCCTTTTTACCTTTTTTTTTTTTAAGTTTTGTTTTTTTTTTTTCAGTTTATTTTTGCCTGGAGAGTGATTTCATTTCATCAGAATCTGTTTAAAGAAATCTTTGTTTCATGTGATTTTTCAAGGAAAATTGGGAGATTTTGAGTAGTTTCCTGGCTTTAATCAGCCATCTTCACTCCACCTGTAGAAGTCAATCTTTTTCTTTTTCAAATGAAGTCTTGATTTTGTTAAATTGTCCTGATTGTATGTAAAAATCCACATTCTTTGTTTTCCAATATTGAGTCTTAAAACTACCTTCTCTTTCCTATCCCTTGAGAAGGTATACAATTTGGTGTCAATTATCTAAGTGAAGTCAAACAAAACATTTCCCAAATTAAGTAATACAATAGAAAACATGTTTGAAAAAATAAAGAATTATGCTTCAATCTTCATTCTTAATTCATTTCTTCTCCATCTGAATGTGATTACCATTTTTTTCATCAACTGTATTGTCTTGAATCATTTAGAATAACTTAATCTTTCAGATGTGATCATTCTCACAATATTCCTGCTACTGGACAATATTTTCCTGGTTCTGCTCATTTCACATTGAATCAGTTAATATGTTTTTTCAAGGTTTTTTTTTTTTAATTATTCTCCTCATTTTTTAGAGAACAATAATTCTCCATTATACATATATATTACAATTTGTTCAGTCGTTCCTAATTAATTGATATCTCCTCAATTTCCAAGTCTTTACCACCATGGAAAAAGCTGCTGCAAATAGTTTTATACAAAAAAATCATTTTCCTCTTTCTTTAATTTCTTGGAATAATGGTATTAATAGTGGTATTACTTAATAGTGGTATTACTATGTCAAAAAGTATAAACAGTTTTAAAGGTCTTTGGGCAAAGTTCCAAATTATTCTTTAAAAGAGTTGGACTAGTTCACAACTTGAGCAATAATGCACTAGTGTCTCAGTTTTTCCAAAACCTTTTTAGCATTTTTCAATTCAGGAAAGAACTATCTGACAGTTGTGAGTAGATATTTCAGAGTTAAGTTGCATTTCTCTAATCAATAGTGATTTTGACTGTTTCAATGTGACTTTTGATAGTTTGGCTTTCTTCTTCAGAAATCTGCCTGTTCATAAAATTTGACCAAATAGGGAATGGCTTTAATACATATTTGACTCAATTCTTTATATATATTGAAAAGTAAGGCCTTTATCAGAGAAAATTGTTATTATTTTTCCTTAATTTCATGTTCTCCTTCTAATTGTGGCTACATTAGTTTTATTTGTGCAAACATTTTTAACTTCATGTAATTGCAATGATCTATTTTATTTCTCACAATCCTCTCCCTTATTTGGTCAAAAGTTTTTCCCTTATCCATAGATCTAATAAATACTTTTTCCCATACTTATTTAGTTTATTTATGATATCTAAATTTATAAATGTTGATCTTGTATTGATATATGGCATGAAATGTTGGTCTGTTCTTATTTTCTGCCAAATTGTTTTTCAGTTTTACCAGAAATTTTTGTCAAATGATAAATTCTTACTTCAAAAGCTTATTTTGCAGTTTATCAAACACTAGATTACTATGGAATTTACTATTGTGTATGGTGTAACTAATTTATTGCAATCATCCAACTCTCCATTTCTTAGCCAGCACCATAAGGTTTGCTTGACTACCGCTGTAATATAGTTTGAAGTCTTGTATTGCTATACTTCATTCAAATTTTGTTTTCATTGATTTTCTTGACATTGGTGACTTTCTATCCTTCCAGATAAATGTTATTACTATTTTGTTTTAATTGTACCAAATAATTCTTTGGTAGTTGATTGGTATGTTGCTGAATAAGTTAGGTAGACTCTTCAATTTTCTTACATTGGCTTACATACATATGAGCAATTAATAATTCTTCAGTTGTTTTGATCTGTCTTTATTTTTGCTAAGAGTCACCTAGTTTGGGATACCTGGCCAAGATGGCGGAGAGGACACATGCATCTAATTAAGCTCTTTCTTGCTCTCAGAATACTTTTATTTCATGACAAGGCCTTGGAATTAGTGCTTGAATGAAAAAAAAAACCATGAATATATTACCAACAGAAGATATCCTCAAAATTCACCAGAAAAAGATCTGTTTTTGCTCACAGGTGGTCACAGTTAGATCAAGGGCAGACTACAGGCAGACAGGGCGAGCACAGAAGGCAACTCACGTTAAGCAGACCAGAAAGGGGTAGAGTGTGGTCTCAGCTAGTAGAAAATCTAAGGGGAGAACCTTACCACAGTGTGGCTACTTTGCCCTGGCAGCAAGCCAGTAGATCAGCAGAGAAGTTATAAAAACAGGAGGTAAAGACTATAACCCCGAAAAGCTAGGGTCTCTCAGGACCTGGCCACACCCACCCAGTACCAGGAGTGATTCAGCATGCTCTCAGAGTCTCAGAGTGCAGACACAGCACAGCCATTGCTGTCCTGTTAGTGCCTCACTGCTGCCCCCCCCCCCCAAGTTTGTAAAGGAAGCTCGGTAAAACCATCCCTCAGAGTGCATTTGCTTTTTTTTTGTTAATTTGTTTTCTTCTCAAAAAAGTGACAGATAGATACAAGCAAAGGAATGAGCAGTTAAAGAAAGGAAAGACTTTAGTGGTGGGGAGGTAAATAGCTGTAAGAAAAGTCAACTTTATCTTCAAGGGACTGATCATAAATAAGAGATTAAAGGAAGAGAAAGAAAGTAAAAAATAAACATGATGATCTGGGTTTTATGAAGCATGTAGGGAAGAGAAGATTTTTGAATTATATTTTTCTAATAGTTATTTGGCTTCTCCATCTTTGTAAAGAGCAGAATAGGAAAAAATGAAGAAATATAAACATTATAAAATGGAGAAATATTCAATTAATATTAGGGGTAGACATGACTAAGGACAAAGTATCAATAAATGAAGAAAAGTAGAAGAATGGATTAGAAAACAGGACCAATGAAGTAATATATGTACATATTGCCTTATTTAAATATGCTCAAGATGGATTTATAACTGAATTACATCAAACATGAAAAGGACAAATATTATACACTTTCCCAAAATTAGAAAAAAGAGAATTTTGTTCTGAATACCTTGAATAAAATTTCATGCTTTCTAAAAAAAATAGAGATTAAAGGAAGCACTGATATTCTTAACAAATAAAGACAAAAATTGAATAAAATATTGAATACAACATATTTTAAAATATTATAAACTTTATGACGAGATTGGATTTATGCTGTAAATATTAGATTGGTTTTAAATATGGAGTACAAGATATTAATAGTTTATATTAATATAAATGATAAAAAATAAAATTATTTTATGAAGAAATATGAAGAAAACATTATGACAAAATTATCCTTATGTTAACCATGTTTAAACATAAAGAAATAAAGGCCCATTGTCATTACTATTGTTTGGCATAGTTCTAGAATGGCTATCTAAGACACTAACACAAATTATTTATGTACTATGAATTTCATTTTTGCCTAATGATTTCTTTATCAATATGGAAGCATCTTTGGTGCTGTAAACTTGAATGAGTTATTATCACTCGTGTGTGTGTGTGTGTGTGTGTGTGTGTGTGTGTGTATGTGTGTGTTTTAACTAAAACAACTATATAGCTCAATTATCCTAGACTGAGTGGAGTGAACTTATACCAAGATATGATCAAAATCCTATTGCTTGAGTAAGCATGGATGGGATATAATCTCTGTCTCTAGATGACATGTTCCTATCAATAAAATCACAGAATTGCTGCAGTGTTTCATTATTTGTGGGCAAAATAATATGCTTTGTATGTGCCATTTTTTTTTTATTAAATGTTATTTAGTTTATTTTTGAGACAAATAAGTTTAAACAATGTGGATGCCAAGTAGTTTATAAAACCTTGAAAACACATATATACTATACCTTACTATTAAGGGAATAAGATGCACCTAATGGAGAAAACATTTATCTGTTTATTATCGTTTCTGCCTATTGACCAAACAACTAGAAGCTGAATGCACTATATTTAAACCACACTCTAAAAACCTAAACTATTGCTGCTTACAATAAGGCAAATCTAGTTATTCTCCTTTCTTTCCTCTACATGTTTTTTTGTACTTGTCACATGACATTTCAAAATATTGCCTTTTTTACCTATCTGATGAGAGCAAAATTTATGAAATATTTCTTTTTATTAAAGGAGCTTTCTTCCACAAATACTCTGCAGTAACTGTGCCAAGCATAAATGTAAGAAAAGCGAAAGAAATGCTAGAGCTACATAAGAAGATGATATCTTTAAGTCAAGGGTTCATATGAAATAGAGCAGATAAAATATTCAGCTATAAACAGATCTTTATATTGTAGTCAAAAAACTTTTTCTAGTGAAGCCAATTGGTATTTTGCAGAGAATACATTAGATTAAGGAAATTGTTATATGTTATATACTGGCAGCTTGTGTTGATGCTAATAACTTGGTGATAGTTAAAGGAAATATGAAAGAAAAAATTGCATTTCCTTCAGGCTAAAGAAATTAGAATAAAAAGTTATGCTGATCTAAAGTCAAACATTTCAAATTCTAAAAATACTAAAAGAAAATGAGAAAGACAATAAGCAAATTCATTTATACGATATAATGAGCACATGTGCAAAATTATTATTTAATTTTCTCACATTAAGTAGTTTAAAATACTCAGTACTCATGTAGACATGTGTAAAAACAATAAAACAAATGATCTTTTCCCAGTTGCATACATATTGTAGTCTATTAATGAATGTAATGTCAGCAGACATTCATTTAAGAAGGGTCCTGCTGAGGAAAAATGAATTGAACATTCATTCAAAAATGAACTGCCCTTTGATCAACCTAAAATTGAGCCTTTATACATTTAAACAGCATGGTCCTCAGACAATAAGTATGTACTCTATCACTTGGCCCATTCTTAAAAGTTTTTGTTTGTTTGTTTGTTTGTTTGTTGTTTGTTTTATTAGGACTCCTCAAGACTTATTTTCTAGTGGTATATCATTTGAGAATGCAAGATCATTTCAAAGCTATGAAGAGGTATCAGAATATAATTGTAAGGGATATGTATATGTGCAGCAAAGTGATTCAGTGGATAGAATACGGTGCCTGGAGTCAGGAACACCTGAGTTCAAATCTGACCTTAGCTACTTATTAGCCAAGTGATGGTGGCAAGGCCTTTAATTGATGTTTGTTTTAATAGAACAAAGAAAGAAATGGCAAAGCAGTTCATTATCACTTGCTAAGAAACTCTTAAGGACAGTATGGGCTTGCTGAGGTCCATGAAGTGACAATGATTTAAACATGACTGAGCAATAACTACAACAAATGTATGCATGCGTAAATGTGTGCATGGTATATGTATACATTTATGGATGGATGTATATTAGATAGATAGAGATAGAGATATAAACATATCTCGATAGAGATATAAACATATCTCTATCTCTATCTATCTATATAATATACATGTACACATCAGTGTGTGTGTGTGGGTAGGTGTGAATTTAACAAATAATGGTCAAGGAATAATTTACCTGTAAGATCTATGGAGAAGAGAAGGATTTATGACTAAAAAAGAGATAAAAAACATTATAGAATATGAAAGGATAATTTTGATTTCAATAAATTAAAAAGGGTTTGCACAAAGCAAAGATAATACAACTAAAACAAAAATGAAAGCAGAAAGATGTGGAAAAATTGATTGCCAGTGTTTCTGATAAAGCTCTCCCCTAAAAATATATGAAGAATAAGGGCAGCTACCATAGGTAGTACAGTGGATAGAGCACCAGCCCTGAAGTCAGGAGGACCTGAGATTAAATCCGGTCTCAGACACTTAATACTTCATAATACTTCATAGCTGTGTAATCCTGGGCAAGTCACTTAACCCCAATTGCCTCAGCAAACAAACAAATAATTATAAATGTAAATATACATATTTATACACACATACACAAAAACATATATATATATATATATATATATATATATATATATGTATATGTATATACATATACACACACACACACACACACACACAATCCTGAGGCACTACTTCTATTTGAGGCACACCTCAAATTGGCTAATATGTCAGAAAAGCAGTATGATAAATGTTGGAGAAAATGTGGGAAAGTTGGAAAACTAATGCATTGTTGGTGGAATTGTAAAATGATCCAACTATTCTGGAAAGCTTTTTAGAACTATGCCCAAAGGAAAATAAAACTGTGCATATCCTTTGATCCAGCATTATCACTTCTAGGACTGTATCCAAAGAAGTCATAAAAAGGGGGAAAAAAACCTACATATATAAAAATATTTATAGCAGTTCTTTTTGTGGTGACAAGGAATTGGAAACTGAGGGAATGCCTATCATTTGGGGAATGGCAGAACAAGCTGTGGTATATGAATTTAATAGAATGTTATAGTGTTACTATAAATGATTTAACAGTTGGATTTCAGAAAAAAAATCTAGAAAGATTTACATGGATTGTTGCTGAATGAAGTGATCAAAGCCAGGAAAATATAACAGCAATGATCAACTATGATGGAATAAGTTCTTCTCAGCCACCCAATGATCCAATACAAATCCAAAAGACACATCATGGAAAGTGTCATCCACAGCCAGTGATTTAAAATAAATAAACAAATTAACAAATAAACAATTAAATAAATAAAAACAACTATGGAGTCAAAATGTAGATCAAAGCACAGTATTTTCCCTTTTTTTGTATTTTGTTTTGTTTTCCTTCTTGCGATTTCCCCATTTTTTTTTTTGTTTGTTTGTTTGTTTTTTTCTGATTCTTCTTTCACAACATGACTAATGTGGAAATATGTTTGATATGATTATACATGTATAACCTATATCAGATTGCTTACTGTTTTTGGAGAGGGGAGAGGGGAAGAAAGAGGGGAGAAAAAATTGAAACTCAATTTTATAAAAGTGAATGTAGGAAACTGAGAAAAATGCTATTCAAAAATGTATAACACTTATTATTTAAGCAGTAAAAACTAGATTTAAAGAGATTTCTTTTAAATAATAGGATTATTTCCTTAAACCAGACATAAGAGTTCTCCCCTGAGACCCACTTTGCCTGAAAGAATACTGGGTGGGAAAATTTTAGCAGCTGGCATGATAATGAGTCCACTTCACTGCAAATGAGTTCATTATTATTCTTTTCCTGCAGTCTTGTAATTCACAGTTACATGGCATCTATACATAAATAAAAATAGATATTATATATAGCTTAACACTGGCAATCAACAAGAACAACATTTACAAACATAAAGGACAGTTTGGGAACACTATGCAAATATGGCTAAGCTGATAAAGGAAAGAGAAATGTTAGAAACAAATCCAAACAAAGTTTACATGCTGGTTTCCATTTAGGATCTAAGCATTCCTGTTTATGAAAACAACAGGCAAATTCTCTAACAATTTTTAAGACAAAGAACATTGGAAATGGAATATAGGTTAGTCAAAAGATGTTAGAAGGAATTTAAAATTAGTTAAATCTCTTTACTCCCCAAAGTGGTTATTAATGGTTAGTTATCAATATGTTAGGCTAGATGGCTTCCAATATCTCTTCCAACTCTACAATTCTGTGTTATCATGATTCTGTGGATGAGGAACTCTAAAAGAATATTTTATTTGATCAATTTTTGAATATATTTCAAGGAAACTTGTATGAAATAAAATTGGAAAGTTAGATAATTATCTATAAAGGTCCATAAATATCGGTCTGCAAATATTGTAGGTTGATTGTTTTTGAGCAGGGAAGCATCAAATTGATTTAATTTCTTCTATTTCTTAAAATGCCACTAATAAAAATAATTTACAATGTTTTAATGTTTTCAAATTTCTTTCTACTCAGTAAGAACTATATCAATGTTTATTATCTTATCCTGTCCTTTTATTTTTCCATCTCCTAAAATAATCTATAGTAATTTAAGAAAAAAATTTACAGTGTAACAATCTTTAAATAATTGAAGAGTTATCTCACAGTGATTTGTTCCAGAAGGCAGAAATTGGAACTTTTGGTAGAAGGAAAGACAAGTAGGACAGTGGGAGGTAGGGGGGCACATAATTTTGCTGGGGTTCAGGAGTATTGGAACCCAAAAATATATTGAGCTTACAAGCCTGTGTTGTGAGATTTCTCAAAAAAATTAGACCATCTCCAAATCAAGAAGCAAAGATTTTATTACACTGCTAACAGTGAGGTAATGTCCCTATGGGGTTTTACCAAAGAAGGGGGTTCCAGATAGGTTTTTTTAATAATAGGAAAATACCTCAGGAGTTGGAATAATTCTGATTGATGTAATAATTGTGATGGTATAGTGATTTTGTCAATACAAAGAATTTGGCTAGGAATTCAACCAGAAGTCTCAATCAAGGGAGGGATTATAATAAAAGTCCACTTAAAGATGACAAAAGGTCTAATTAAGATCAAAAAGTCATGATCAGTGCTTTTCCCTGATTGTCTCAGAAAGTAGCTTCACTTTTTGATTGTTTACAATAATTCATGCCCTGTCTTATCAATGCCCATGTTACTACTAAGAATCAAAGACTTCATCAGTTTGGTATAAGAAAAAATTCCCAAGCAGTAAAAGCTGTCTAAAACTAGAATGGGCTGCCTTTGGAAATAATGAGCTTTCTTATCAGATAGTTGTATTATTGTTTGTCCTTCAGTCTCAAACAGGACCATGATATCACGAAGACAATGCCATGACTTGCAAGTGAATTAGATTTAACTGAATGAGGGCTGTGCAAAGTCACCAGTCTCACTTTCTCTTCTGGAGCCATCTGGATCCAATGACAAGATATAGATCTGGATGACTGGAAATGGCCTTGGATGCTGTGAGAGACCATGCCATTTTTAAGCTAGACTCTTTCTCAGGTCTCAGTTCGTCTGAGGCAATTTCCACTAAGTGATTAAGGATAGGTAAGAAATGAAGCAAACAATGGTCTCTTCTACCTAATCAATAAAATCAGTCTGGTAGAAGAATACTCTCTGGCCAAAACCAGAAAGAGTTGCTATTTACATTCACTCTGATCCATCCTGGCCCAGACAGTGACCATATGAGGACTTGGACTGGGAACTATTGTTGGCCAATATATGAGAACTAGAGTAACTTGGATTCAAAACATATTTTTAAGTATAAACTAGATCAGATAGAGATTAGATTGGATAAGATCACTTCACTCCCCTGTGGTTAGATTTCTCCTCATTTATAAAATTAGTTCTAAAACTAAAATGATGAGTATCAATAATTCTGTAATGAGAATAACATTGCTATTTGAAATGAAAATAGCATTAGTGATTTTATAGGGATCACTTATTTTCCATATAAGTTCAGAAAATCATACATTATTATTATATAGAAATTACTAAAATTTTATATGATTAAATGACCTTATCAGAAACAAAATATAAAAGTATCATTTACCAGGATCTTTCTGACTAGCAAATCAAAGCACGGCTTCACATAAAGAAATTCCACAACATCTAATTGCTTCGAATTAAAATTTGGAGAATCAGAGATCCTCTGGTTTATGTAAATTAAAAGGCAAATATTAAAATTTTGGGGAATTGAAAGAAGCATGATCATTTAAAAATGTACCAGTTAAACATCCCAAATTCCTTAGATGCAGAATCTTAGAAAAATATTTTACAAAAACAAGTTATATTAAATGTTCTTTCAGAAAGGTAAAATTAGTATTATTTTCAAGACTTAAAAATATTATTAAGGATAGAAAAAGCTATATTATTTCTACATCAGCAATATGGTATCTTTTTATATCAAATCAAATTTCTAATGTCATTTCTTTTAATGCTCATACTTTCTGAGATTCATTCATTGCTGATATATGCAATGTACTAGGACAAAATGTGAATACTTTGTCAAAACCATTTATAGGTATTTTATTTATCTCAACACTACATATGTTGTTTAAACACATTGGAAATCCCCATGAATGTCTGCTTCCTACATTATGCTTTATCCCACTCAAAAGATGCTACAACTTAGAAAAGCAATTTTTTTTCCCACAAATTGAAAAGATATGCAAGTGAAACTTGTCAAGAATTAATCAATTAAAGTATATTTGTTGAATTTCTACTGTCTTCAAAGCAGCTATCCCTAGTAGTCCCTAGGAAGTGGAAACTTATTTTCCCACAATTCCTTGCACACTTAAGGGCACAACCAGTTAGACTGACCATGCAAAGAAATAATCAAATTCATTGAACTGGCTTTTACTTCTTAAAATGAATTTAGTTCTCAGGTACGACTATGTATCAATTACAACCTATATTCTTGTATTAATCTGTAAACTTGTATTATGGAAAAAACCATCAGAGTGCTCCAAATAATTCTGAGGACATTGTTTGAATACTCAGTCAAAAAAAAAAAATTTACAACTGTTGGAATCCTTACTAACTACTAACTAATTAGAGTTGATCTAATCTTACAAGAAGATGTTTTGGGCAGAACCTGAAACAAGGTACTAAGTAGAACTAATTAAGACAAGGCTTGTGTTCACACCTTTACTCATTGGAGTTCAATGAGTTCACACCTCCCTTGAAGCAATTTGGGCCAGAGAGCACTATGGGAGAAAACCCATAATCCCTCTCTCTCATATCCCACAATTCCTCCCTCTTGGATAAAAGAAACAGACAGAAGCTCTCGGTCAGATTTCAGTGGAGTTACGCCAGAAGCCCTCTCTCTGAGGCAAGGCAAGACAGAATACATTTTTTTCTCTTGGCTGGCTGGTGGCAGATGAAGAAGTTCTTCAGAGTGAAGAAGCTACAAGTCGAGATTTCGCCGGAATGACATGAAGAGTGGTGCTGGCTGGCGGCTGAAGAAAGCAGAGGCAGAGGCTGAAGGACCAGACCTTTGGATTTGGCGACATTCGGAGAGAGCTCTTGGAACCAAGCAGAGAGATAGGCCTCTAAGCTAACCGGGCTATATTGGAGATAATAAAAGATCTGAACTTTTATCACCTGGCTGCTTTTTGAGAATAAAAAGCTCACCACATTTTGGCACCCGAACAGGGACCGATTCAGATCCATCTGAACTAGATCACAACATACAACTGTGATGTACCCTGAGCTATGAAATGATTCACACATCCTCTCAAGTTCATTTCAATCCACTTTTTTGTAGACAATAATCTTTAATGCGATGCAATATTTGGTTTTGTTCTCAATCTAGTTATTTGATTCAGGAAAATAATTTATTGACATGAATTATATCTGAACCAAAGGCCACCATAGATAGTGTTAAAGAGTAAGAATCAAGTATAATGGCCTATTCTTAAAATCTTTCCTACCAGGGAGGCTGAGACTGATGAATTGTCTGAGGTCTGGTGATCTAAGCTACAGTGGGCTAAAGCTAATCTAGGGTCTGTGCTAAGTCTGAAATCAGTGTGTGAACACTAAAACATAGAGTGCACTAAGCTGCCAAAAGAAAGGCAAATCACCCAAAATCATAATTGGAAAAAGAAATTTTCTATAATGTTTGGTATAGCTCACTTTTAAAAGTATACAGCAAATGATAATTAACTGAAAATAAACCAGTTTTTTAATGTAAAGATAAAGAAAGCTAATTTTCAAGGGTTATTAGAATTGTAGCATAATAGTATGACTGTATGAAATGGAATAATTAAATTAATACAAAGGAATGGTTCTAATCAAATACAAAATACATTCAATTACTTTTGGGGTATTAAAAAAAGAGTTTCGTATTTCAACTCAATCAAAGAGTTTTTTTTTTTCTCTTTCAGTGAACCATAAATATACAGTATTTCCCATTAGGACAAAAGGCTGATGTTGCCCAGACTAAAGAGTGATGCTTCATAAATTTTTGTAAGCTCACTCACCCCCTGCAGTGCTTGTATAATTAACTTTTATTATGAAAGTGAAGACAAATTAAATAATTGTTTGATTAGCTATTTCCATTTTGATTTTTTTTACACAGTGCACTTTTTATTAAAGGGAATGAATTCCTATAAACTGTATTTGTTGCTCTCTTAACAGTATTTTAAAGACTTCATAATCATTAGCATTTCCATATTGTAATCATAGAATAGAGGATCTTAAATTTCTTTTGTGTTATAAACTTCTTTACCAGTTCTATGATACCTATGGATCATTATGTAGAATAAGGTTTTAATGCATAAAACAAAATACATATTATTTTAAAACAAAAAAGTTACATTTAAATGTAGTTATCATATTTTTTTATTTAAATTTTTTTGAAAGAAGCTAAGTTAACATACTCCAGCTAAAAGAATAATTTATATTCTCTAACTTGTTATTGTTGGTATTGTAATTCAGTCATTCTAGTTGTGTGAAACTCCATAACCCTATCTGAAGTCTTCTTGGCAAAGGTACTGGAATAACTTGCCATCTCCTTCTCCAACTTATTTTAACAGATGAGGAAACTAAGGCAAACAAGGTTAAGTGACTTGCCCAGAGTCACACAGCTGGTAAGTGACTGAGATCCATATTTAAATATTTAGGAAAATGAGTCTTCCTCTTCTGGCCCAGCTTTCTCTATTCACTGAGGAAAGCAATTGCTCAGAGCTCTTCCTTCCAACCACAAAATGCTGCCTATCTATCTTTGTAAAATTTCCTCTGTCTTCAAGTCTCTTACCTTATCAACAAATAGAGGTTGATCTCTGCCTAAAACTGTGCTGATAAGATGAGAATGAATAATAAATTGGAAGTCTACAATGAAGTTTCTTTCCTCCATGAGGAATGGGATGGATATGTTGCAAAAATTAAAATTAGGCTCTGCCTTATATGAAATGTTTTCTGGAAATGTCTCTAAGTTTTTCCTTGAGTACTGCTTTTATTTTAGGCTGTGCAAATAGAGTGAATTTTTGAGCTGTCCTGCTAAGTATGATTCCTATAAACTACTCACTTCCACATGAAAATCAGGAATTCTCAGAACAGTGTTTAACACATTCTAAAGTATTGCTTGATAATAGGGGTCTTAACATAAAGACTACAATTTCTTGTAAGAACTTTATTTTTTTTTTTACTTTTTTGTATATGTGATTAATTTTAATGAACATTGCTTTATGAATCATCTTGGGAGAGTAAAATCAGAACAAAAAGGGAAAACCATGAGAGAGAAAAATAAACAGAAGAAAAAAGTGAACATACTATCCTACTTTTTCTATCCAAAGTTTATTGGAATTACCTTGGATCACTGAACCATTGAAAAGAACCAAGTCTTTCATAATTGATCATTGCACAGTCTTGATGTTACTGTGTACAACATATTCCTGCTACTGCTTGTTTCACTCAGCAACAATTCATGTAAATCTTTCCAGGTCTTTCTAAAATCAGCTTGTTCATCATTTTTATAGAACAATAATATTTCATTACCTTCATATACCAAAACTTAGTCAGCCATTTCCCAAATGACAAGCATTTATTCATTTTCCAATTCTTTGCCACTTCCAAAAGAGCTGCTTGAAACATTTTTGCACATGTGAGTCTTTTTCCCTCTTTTATGGTTTCCTTGGGATACACACCCAGGAGAGACCCTGCTGGATCAAAGGGTATGCACAATTGTATAGGTCTCTGAGCTTAATTTCAGGTTGCTACCTAGAATGGTTGGATCAGTTCACAACTCTACCAACAATGCATTAGTGCACCAATTATCCCACATTCCCTATAACATTTATCATTATCTTTTTTTGTCATCTTAGCCAATCTGAGGGGTGTAAAGTTGTTTTAATTTGCATTTCTCTAAGCAATAGTGAATTATGTCATTTTTTCATATATTATTAATGGCTTTAATTTCATCATCTAAAAATTGTCTATTCATATCCTTTGACTATCAATTAGGGAAGTAATAATTTTCTTTTAAAGATTCTAAGTGCAAAGACACTTCCCCCCCCCCTCCTTTGTAATACAAACATATTCACTCTTACCTACTTCTCTAGCATACAATTCAAAAATTCTGATTAAGAATTTACTATGGACTATATCATTGTGTATAAGTAAATCTTGAAAGAAGACAAAGTTTTAAGTGACTTACCCAGAATCAAGAGTAAGAATCTCAGGCCAAATTTGAACTCAGGAAAATGAATCTTCCTGACTCCTGGCATTCTGTGCTCTATGGCGCCACCTAACTGTTCTTTCCAATCTGCAAATACAAGTAAAGCATTAGTAGTGTCAAAATATAAGTAAATTGGGCAATTGACGGCATTATAATACATATTTTTCTTGACCATGATGGTGAATTAATCTCTTTGAAATGATTAAATCTTACTTTCATTTCCCAATAATTATGACAGAACTACATACTGAGAGTTCAAAGAAAAATTCCAGTAATTTGAAAGGTAAAAACTGAAGGGAAACAGTTCAGACCTCCCCTCACCCTCCATCCCCACCAAAAAGCATCCAGAATACAAACTAATTCACTATATATCTTCTGCCAAAGAAAATAGAATCAGAGACCATATGGTGTCTCCAGATAATATTCCTATTTAGTATATTTAGAAATATATTTTATGGGAGTTAGTAAAGGCACATAACATGTTATAGACCTCAGTAGCAATTTGTAACCATAATCAAATAAATAAACAAACAAATAATACATCTGGTAAATAGCTAAGCAAGATTTTGGAGCACTATAGTTAAGTTCAAATTTGAAAGTTCATAATAATACAATAAGTGTTGAAAGAAGGGAGAAAGTATATAGAGAAGAGTCCAGAAAGTTTTCATAGATAAGGCAAAAATTGAATAAAACATTAAAGAATGTCTAGAATTTTATGAAAGTTAAGGATTGAAGGCATCATATGAAGGGGGATGCATGAAAAAGAAAAAGCATAGAAACAGTAAAATCCTGAATTTTCTGTACTTAAACACCATAAAAGAACATTTCCAGAGATATAACTGAAAGCACAAAAAGATCATTCTATATGAAACTGTGAATTTCCATTTCATACTACTTACTTTTTTAAAGCTTGTAATACACATTACTTTTAAAACTGTCTTATCTCTCTTTCTTTCTGAACTTCAATCTCTTCCATTCAGTTTTTAAAATGTTTCAATGGCCCTCGTTTTCTGACATCATTTCCCCTAACTTTCTTACTTTTCAGCCTTCCACACTGAAAAATAAATGGGGGGGGGGGGGGAATTACAATTAATCTTAGTCAAAGAAAAAAATAATAAATACACAAAATATCATGTCAAGTTGTATTCCTGTTCATCTTGAGCAAATCACTTCTAATGTAAGCAAGTAGGTAACATGTTCCATCATAGAGTCTTTTAAAAAATATATTATCATTGTCTTGATCAGGCTCATATTTTTTAAAGTTGTTTTCCTTACAATGTAACTTTCCTTGGACCTGTTGCATTCATTGTCATTCAACTCATATTTTCTAGGACGCACTCATATAATTTTGTTACTATGTAGAGAAAAATAATATGTTATGTGTTCACATTATAACTTTTATTTAGGAAAAAATGCATAGTCTTACATTCTCATTCATTTATATCCTTTTCTCCTCCTTTTCAAAGCTCTTCAGGATAATGGAAATTATTTTGACTGATCCTTATTTGTTACTAATCTTCTTAACCCATGCCAATTTTTTTTTCTTACATTGGGATGGATACTATGGATTCAACTGTTTGTATGTAGGATTTTTATTTATATGCATATTCATTTAGTCTTGGGAAATGAGTAAATCAAAGAAATTATCCCTATTAGTTAATGGCTTGGTGATTGACATAGAATATCCTAGGGAAGAAGCATAGATACCAATTAAGAAAATTATTAACTTTAGCAAATTTGAAATCTACAAAATAAACCACTAAACAAAAAGCAGTTGGATGTAGTAACAAAATTTAATAGACAATGAAAGAGTCATTAAAAACAAGTATTAAATATAAACAAAAAATCAATGATTTACCAAAGCGTATTCAATATTTATGTAATTCAATTACAAAGTGCTCCTTAAGTTTCTTGATAGATAGATAGATGGAAATAAATAGATACATAATACATATATAAATAGATATATATATATATATGGACAGAGATAGATATAGCTATATAGTTATATAGATATACATATATTAAATTGCTACATGAATTTGATATTCATGATTGAGCTATGGCAGTTTCATAAAAATTACAAAGTTTAACATGATAATGCAGACCAAAAATTATTCCTGAATAGATAAGTGGTGATATGAACTAACAGTTTCCAGAGGAAGAACATAAACCAACAATCATATGAAAGAATACTCCAAATCAATAATAATAAAAAGCAGAAGCTGAAACAACCCTGAGAATCCACTTCACACACAGAAAAATGTTGAAGAAAAAATACAGGAATTTTAAATGTTTGGGAATCAGGAGAGATAGAAATAATGCATATTGTTGATATAACTATGAAGTAGTATATCCATTTAAAAAGACAATTTGGATTTTTACAAATAAAATGATTAAAATATCCATACTCTTTGAAAGATTCTTGTAGAAAGCCGTAGATAGTGGGGGAGGTCTGGGTGAGGTATAAGACCCTTCAGCCCAGAGGATACCTGCTAACAATGTCTGGTTTGTCTCTCCATCTTCCTTTGGTCCTCTTACCCTTCCTGAGAAGTCAAGGAGGGTGTGACCCACCTGTGTTCTACTTGAAGCAATGGATACTTATAGTAAAAGGCATTTACATATAAATAAAGCAGGGTGCTTATAGTTAACACATGCACTGTGTGCTGTGATAATGTGGTGATGTAATGGTTCTACAGTTGGCATATGCTCAGTGTCCTATAGTGATGTAATCCCTCTAAGGTATTTAAAGGCTGAGAGGACTTGAAATAAACAGATTCCATCTCTGACCATCCTTGTGGGTCTCCTGCCTCCTTCACTCCTCCACTAAGACCAAGGACTTGGGCTGGTCCTGAGATCTTCCAGAGAGCTATTCTGAATGGTATATTTTGGCACCCCAGCATGGGGGCTCTAGAAAGTATAGTATATTTTGCCTCCCTCATTTGGAGGCTCTAGAAAGCACACTACAGATTCTAAAGCTACATATATATATATTCCAAGGAGATAATTGACAAGAAAATACCCATGTACAACAAACTAAAGTGTCACTTTTTACAGTATGAATGAATTAGAAACAAAACAGATAACTATCACTATAGGAAATGGAGAAGCAAATTATTTAGCCAAATAAAAAAATAAAGAATATCAAAGCCATTAGGCTTCATTACTGCATGACCTTTGACAGAATCTTATGGGATATTATCCTGAATTTTGCTTATTAGTTGGCCATAAATAATTCTATGCATTCATTGTCTAACTTCTTTCAATTGATGTAGAAATATATATTGCTTATCATTTTTTTCTTTTTCATATAACAATAAAATTTTATTTGTTTACAGTTAAGCAAAAAAAATTGACTTGTCATTTTAAAATATCATAAAGACAGCAAATATTTTGATTTCAACTCTCATTCACAAATACTGTAGTACTTTCTTTCTCAGTTCACATGTATGTGACATTCATTTTTTTCAATCTTAAAAGAATAAGTAAGGCAATGTACTGAATTTTCAATAAAATACCTTTTTTTGATTTAAATTAAAAGCTATCAAGTTTTTTATGCTTTTTATTCTTTTACTTTACTGATGGATCCCTTTAAGAAATGCATTAGGTACAGAGAGTCAGAAAGGATACACAAAGAAGTATATTATACCCCTACTAATATTTTATTTTCCCCTTCACACTTTCTCTGGAAGTTAGGCAATGTTATTTTTTCCTATTCTGTTATTTTCACTGGTCAACCAGTGATTCAGTAAGTTTTTATTAAGCAACGGCTATGTACTAAGTACTGTGGTAAGTTCTGAGAATAAAAAGAAAGGCAAAAGAATGTCTTTGCATTTGAAGTCCTCATAATGTAGAAGGAGACAATATTTAATCAAGTACTAACAAACTATAAAATATAAATAGGAAATAACGTAGAGATATTGAGAAAAGCTTCCTATAGAAGAAGAAGAAGTTCTTAGCTATGACAAAAAAGAAAACCAGAAAATTCAGAAGGCAGAGATGAAGGTGAGAATGAAAATGAGGATGAGGATTATTAAAATAATAAAAGTAGTGGTGATGCTTATATATAATGCTTATTAAGTAAATAATAAGCACTGTGCTAAATGAAATGTCCCAGGCTTTGGAGAGAGAGATAATGAAAATACTCAAAAATGAGACACCTGAGTGTCTTGTAAGAAGGCTAGCATCATTGCATCTAAGAGTTAATATGAGTAGTAGAAATGAGGTATAAGATATAAGAAGAATGATGTTATAAAGAACTGTTATGAGTTCAAATGCTGGAGTTCTTGTTCTTCTCAAAACACAGCCGGTTTAGCTTAGAGCTCTCCTGGGCTAGGCTAGCTTTCTGGTGAGTCTTTCAGACCAGCTTGGTCTCAGTGTGGGGCGTGCAGGAGCCCAGCCACCAGCTACAGTGGTGTGAGATGAAGATGAATCTGGTTGTCCACTGAACTCTCCACTCATAGCTTTATCCTCTGAAAACTCTTTGTCTGCCACCAGCCAGCCAAGTGGAAAATGTATTCTGTCTTGCCTTGCCGTGAAGAGAGGGCTTCTGGCGTAGCTCCACTGAAATCCGTCAAAGTGTTCTCTGCACCAGAGTCGCTCCTCTCGAGTCTAGCTCGAGGCATTATACATAATTTACATGAGCACATAGCAATATAACAAGGCTTGTGTTCCCACCTTTACTCATTGGACTCCACAAGTATGCTAGCTTCAAAAAGTACACTTTCTACACCACACCTTAAAGCTCTTTGGGCCAGAGAGCTTCAAAGGAGGTATGAACTCATTGAACTCCAATGAGTAAAGGTGTGAACACAAACCTTGTATTAATTAGTTCTACTTAGTACCTTGTTTCAGGTTCTGCCCAAAACATCTTCTTGTAAGATTAGATATGAACTCATTGAACTCCAATGAGTAAAGGTGTGAACACAAGCCTTGTATTAATTAGTTCTACTTAGTACCTTGTTTCAGGTTCTGCCCAAAACATCTTCTTGTAAGATTAGATCAACTCTAATTAGTTAACAGTTAGTAAGGATTCCAACATGGTCCAAAGAGCTTTAAGGAAGGTGTGAACTCCCTTGAAGTTAGAAAGTTTACTTTGTGAAGCTGGCATACTTGTGAACTCCAATGAGTAAAGGTGTGAACACAAGCCTTGTATTAATTAGTTCTGCTTGGTATCTTGTTTCAGGTTCTGGCCAAAATCTTCTTGTAAGATTAGATCAACTCTAATTAGTTAGCAGTTAATAAGGATTCCAACAAAGAACCATCAAAAACAATATTTTTTTATATTTAATTCTGAAGTTGATGGGTGTAAACCACTATAGGTTTTTGAATAGGTTCTATCCCAGAGATATCTTTGTGTTTTTTAAATTTTGTTTATTTTTAATACATGTTGCTTTATGAATCATATTGAGAGAGAAAAATCAGAGCAAAAGGAAAAACCAGGAGAGAGATACAAAAATGGAAAAAAGAAGTGAACATAGCATATGTTGACTTATATTCAGTTTCCATAGTTCTTTTTCTGAATTCAGATGGCATTTTCTGTCCAAAATCTATTGGGATCACTTTGGATCACTGTAATATTCTCTCTAAAATGTAGTGTTCTCTTATTGAGGTTTTCTTGGGGGTCTCTGGAGGCAGCCTTCATTTCAGTTCAGTAATCATCACAAGTGCAGCCAGGGATTAAAGTCCAAATGCTTTATTGTCTCTTTCCAAGTCTTGTCTCCTTTCCTGGGGCCTGGTTAGCTTCTTTGAAACCTATCTATCTCCTTGGTTCTGAGAGCTTAAGCTCCTGCTGCCAGTTCTTTGTCTTCTCTGCTTCTGCCAGTTTCTTGAGGTCCTCCTCAATGTGTCTTAGTTTCTGTGGAGGAAGCAGGAGGACTTTCTCTGTTTTCCCTAGTTCTAATGCTGGCCAAGTTTGTCTGAGTTTATATAGTCTTTTATCAAAGATGTGAATCTTGTATATAGTAAGTACTAAGTACATATACTGAACTAGAGAACTATTAAGCACCATGATGAATAACCATTGTCTCTATCAATTCCACTGACTTAGCACCTTGTTTCGTGTTCTGGCCCATAACAGATCACTGAACCACTGAGAAGAACCAAATCTTTCATAGTTGATGGCCGCACATTCTTGCTGTTATTGTGTACAATGTATTCCTTGTTCTGCTTGTTCTTTTCAGCAACAGTTTATGTAAATCTTTCCAGGCCTTTCTAAATTCAGTTTGTTCATCATTTTTATAGAACAATAATATTCCATTATTTTCATATACCCCAACTTTTTCAGCCATCCCCTAATTGATGGACATACAATCATTTTCCATTTCTTTACTACCACCAAAAGAGCTGCTACAAACATTTTTGAATATGTAGATCCTTTTACCTCCTTTATGATTTTCTTGGGATGTAGACTAGTAATGGTACTGCTGGATCAAAGAATATGCACAATTTTACAGCTCTTTGGCATGGTTCCAAATTGCTCTCCAAAATGGTTGGATCATTTCACAACCCCATCAACAATGCATCAGTGTTGCAGTTTCACATCCCCTCCAACATTTATCCTTATCTTTTTTTTTTTTTTTTTTTTTTTTTTTTTGTCAATTTAGCCAATCTGAGAGGTCTCAGAATTGTTTTATTTGCATTTCTCTAACCAATAGTGATTTACTTTTTTCAAATGACTGTTGTTGGCTTTTATGTTATCATCTGAAAGTTGTTAATTTTGTATTGCTATATGTAAAACAATGCATTTTTCTGAATTATTTGTTTTGAAAAAAATAATTATTTTTCATAGAATATCTTATTGATATTAACATATGCACTCATGTGACAAGTGTATTACATTTTTGATATATAAATATCTTTATAGATGTATAAAATTGTTTTTCTACATCCTGTTCTTTAATATTTGTTTTATTTTCCTTTGTCCAAGTCCCCTAATTACAAATAAAGGTAATTTGTGAGTAAAAAGAGATACTTCATATTCTTGATAAAATTTTCTTATTCTCCCCTGTCCTTTGTTCCCCCTTCCCTAGACCTTAATCACATTTTTTCTTGCTTTCTTGTTAAACTCATCTTCAAAGACTGCCCTCTAAGCTAAGAATTAATTTTATTTATAACTATTACCTGCAGGATACTATTTTCCTCATATATCCCTTTCTTCTCTTTCCCCATTAGCTCTCTCCACTCCAACTATTTTTGTTCCCTCCTCCTTTGATCAATATAGATAAAAATGAAGTTTAGGTAATGTCCATCCCTCCCACCACTTCTTTTCCTCCCATACATATGAATTCTATTAATTTAAGCTCTATTTTAGCACCCCTTTATTACCTTGCATAAACCATTCTACCTTCCTTCACTCCATAATCCCTGAAAACTTGGGATACCCATTTTATCTCTGAAAATATAAGCAATATTATTTTATTAAAACATAAACAATGCTCCTTTTGTTTGCTTATTCATTTCCAATCTTTAGGCTTTCCTTGTTTTTAAATTTCAAATTTTCTACTCAGCAATCATCTTTTATAATTAAAAATAAATTATAATAAAAACATATCTTTGTTATTTTTTCTATTACTTTCATATCATTCAATATTCCTCTTACCATTTTAGAAATCCCTTCCATGGAACAAAAAATTTTTTTTAAAGAAAAGGAATAAAGAAAAATAAAAACACAGGAACACCAATAATACATTGGAAAACATCAGAAAATATATTCAGTGTTCTACAACTATGGACCAGGTAACACTGCAAAGGAGAAGAAGAGGTATCTTCTCAAACCTCAACTTTGGGACCATAGTTTTTCTTGTTAACTATAACATTCATCTTTTCAATTGTTTTATGGCTCCCCACATGCTCATTTAGATTACTAAATTCATTATGTATATTGTTTTCTTGATTAGGTTTACTTCTGTCTGCAATGTTTCATCTAAAATTTTTCCACTATTTTCATATTTATGACATAGATAATTTTTTCTGTTCTTATTACCACAAAAATTTTGTCAAATACACACACACACACATACACAATACTAATAATGATATTTGCAGATTGTGACTAGTGACAAAATTCCTTATCACACAGTATCAAAAATATATATATATAATCAAAAATTTTATTTGTAAAATCACTTTTTTTTCAAAATAGTTGTAGTGATCAACAGTTTCATTAACAATGCATCCTAGTATTAGTTTTTCCTGATTTCCCATAACCTCTCATAACTGATAATTTACAGTTTATCAACTTTGATAATTTGCTTTCTGTGAAGGAAAACCTGTGGTTTGTTTTTATTAGAATTCAGTGTGTGTGTGTGTGTGTGTGTGTGTGTGTGTGTGTGTGCGCGTGCACACGCATAGGGGAACTCACCTGTGTGGGGGCATTCCCCCCCCCACCCCTGCCCCAACTCTATCTTCCTCTCTCCTCTTCTTTCATGGAGCTATTAACAATTTGCTGTTATCCTTTTGTGAATATTTTCTTCATATGTTTTGATCACTTTTCTATCAAGAAATGTTAGGTAATTATACATCATAGATCAAAAACCCTACTTGGATCTTTCAAACAATGCAGTGGTCCAAGACATTACAATAGACATGAATTGGAAAATATCAATCTCAATCAGAAAGAGAGAGACCTATGGAGACTGAATGAGGATCAAATCATAGTATTTTCAACTTTTTTGGTTTGTTTACTTTTTCTATTTTGTGTTTTTCTCCCTTTTGGTCTGATTTAACCTATATCTATTTTGGGGAGATAAGGGAAGAAAGAGAAAAAAAATTGAGACACAAAATAATTAGAAAATGAGTGTTAAATCTATCTATGTATTTGGAAAAATAAAATACTATTGAGAAAAACCTTCATCTGAGAAAGTTGCTTTGCAGTTGAGGGTTTGTGTGTGTGTGTGTGTGTGTGTGTGTCTGTGTGTATGTTTTTCCCTATTTGACCTCTTCCCTTTTTAGGTGCATTAACATTCTTTATGCAGATTCTTTTTAGTTTCACTTGATCACAATTATGTATTTTAACTTAATTTATAATTGTCTATATTCTTTTTGGTTATGAGTACCACGTAGATAATTATGAAAGTTAAATGATCTGCTTTTCTTCTAACTATTTTAACATTAAGAACTTTGATATTTAGGTCATATATCCACTTGTCATTTATTGTAAGGTATTTCAGGACAAGAATCATTTCTTTTGTCCGAGTGACAGCATCTGACAGACATTAGATACCAAATGAATGAGTGGTCAAATATAGCACCATAAATGCCATCTCTCATAATATTCTCTCCTAACTTTGCCTTACCCTAGAATTCAATCAAAATGTTTTGGTGCTGATATACAAATGCCAATGTTGAGTCACTATCAGTTATGATTTTAATTCTCTTTTATATAACTCAGATAAAATCAAAGTTGTTTTTATCTACTTTATAATCATCCAATTCATATGAATCAGTTATTTCAAACTGTATCTTGATCTTTTCAATCTATGTCACTCTTAATTGCATGTCAGTTCTTGATGTCTTGCCTTAATAGTTGCTTATTAAAACATATTTTTCTCTTAGATATTTTTTCTGATCTCTGCAAACAGAATTTTCATAATATTATTGTGATTTACTAGGACAAACATGTGTAAGTATTAATTGTGAGCATAAGGCTTGATCAGTATTTCTGTTTTATTCTCAGTTTGGTTCACACATCAGATAGTTTTTTTGAGATGGTAGTATTATATGCTGTATCCAGGAGGGAACTATGATCCCAAATTTCCTCATTACCACTAACCTCCTTTGTTCCCTTTTCATTATTGGACATCTTATATTTTATTATTTGGCCATTTCAAATTTAAATCTCTCAAATTTAAATTCAAATATCCCACACATATAGACACAGACATAAAACACACACACACACACACATACACACACACACACACACACTGCAAGGGGAAATGAGGGCAAGTAAAGAAACTTCATCAATGAAGATTGGCATTTCCTTTGAAATATATAGTGTTAGAGAGGAGAAAAAGCCACTTCTCTAGAGTCACATAGCAAATCTTATGTAAAAAGTTGCATTTGAAACCTTTTTTTTTTCTCAGTCTGAGGCCAACTCTCTTTTCACTACACTGTAGCTATCTCTTGTGAATTTATTGTTATTCCTATTTTAAAGCTGAAGAAACTGAGCCATAGAGAGATTATTTAGGAGTAGATCTATTACAAAGAAAAAAGAATATTTAACTGAGCATTTTCTTATATTCTTATGAGAGACTGACCAAATACATTTGTGGAGCATGTCATTTTAGGGGAGCAATAGCAAAAGCATTGGAATCAATGAAGGAAGGAAAAAAGTCTTCTTTATTCTTTTTTGTTTATCCCAGACACACAGATACTCCTTTATTTAACATTTTATTTTCCACCAATTGCATCTAAAAACATTTTTTTTCAAAATTTTGAATTTCACTTGCTCAATTCTATTGTTAAGGAATTATTTTCTTCACTGAGCTTCTGTACCTCCTTTTTTCGTTTGACCAGTTATACTTATTAGGATTGTTCATTCATTGAATATCTATATCTCTTCTTCCATGTGACCAATTTTGCTTTTTGAGAAGGTCTGTTCTTCAGTAAGTTTCTTTAATAAGTATACCTTTTTTTCTTCCCCTCCAATTTGGCCAATTCAACTTTTTAAATTGTTTCCTCCATTGGATTTTTGTACCTTTTTTTTTTTTTTAAGTCATTTTCCTAATTTATTTTTAAACTATTATTTTCTTCGGTATTTCTGTGCCTCCTTTACCAAGGTGGCTCTTTTTTCATTATTTTCCTCCCTCACTCTGATTTCTTTTCCCAGTTTTTCCTGTACCTCTTTTATTTGATTTTGATTCTTTTTGGGGCTCTTTTCATGTTCTAAAACAGATTCACATTGTTCTTTGAGGGTTTGGATGTAACAGTTTTAACTTTATTTTCTTCTGAGTTTGTGTGTTGATTTTCCCTGTCTCAGTAGTAATTATGTAAATTTTTTGTTGTTGTTGCTGTTGCTGTTATTATTTTATGCCCATTGTCCTTTGGGTATTTCTTAAACTTTTAACCCTAAGTTAAAGTTGTGCTGTGTTCTTGGGCTTCAAACCTTTCTTGCTTCTGCTCTCAGAGCTAGTTCTATCTAGAGTCTCTCTAGAGGATTTGTAAGTTGTGAGTTCTTCAAGGCTGGCCCGTGTTCTGGTCTCCAAGCAATCACAAGCATTCTTTTTCTTCACCAAAACTGTTACCATGGTCCATAGACCCTTCCTGCTTAATCTCTGATGTGCTAGTGTTCCTCAACCTAGGACTAAAACATGGGACTTTGACCAGAATCTGTATATATGTAATACAACAGAATCCTGGACCCAGTGCAAGCAAAAAAGGGAAATCAGTTTTCAGTTTTCATTCATTCAGTTTTCAGATCATTCACTGAGTGTGGGCTGACTGTTAATGGAGCCACTGATAGTGTGGCTGATTTGACTGACACTGAGATTTGCTGCTGGTTTCCTGGACCAGGTCTAAGCTGTCATCACCTGAGCTAGCCTTCATTCCATTTTATCACAGTAAAACAGAGATTTTACACTAAGTTTCTAAGTTGTCTTGAGCTGGAACAATATTTCTCTCCTTCCTGTTATGGATTTTCTGCCTCCAGAATTTCTTTTGAGACTTATTTAATTTTTTGGAGGCGAATTTAGAAGATTTTAAGTGCGTCCTTGCCTATTTTCTGCCATTTTGGCTCAACCCCCTCCTCTTTTGCTCTATAAGTCTATCCTCACCAGAAAAGAAAGGACTAATTCCTAAATTAGATTAATCTTTTATCTCTATGCTTTGGAATTCCATATTTTCCACAAGAAAGAAACCATAATATTATCTCAATTTACTACTTTGAAAAGATTTGCCAGTAAATTATATTGGTTGTATTAGAGTTAAAAAAAATTATTCTTTCTATAGAGACTGGTTAAAATGAACCAATTACTATGCAATCATTTTTTCATAAATGTAACCATTTCCACTGCTTTATTTGAGTCTTTCATTAATTTATATTGCCAAGGAACTGTGATCTCATTATTATGGGTATTCCCTCTAGTGCTGCAGATTGAGCTGATCCATGCATTTTTGCCTATATGATTTTTTTCCATGTCTTCTCACAATTTCATATAATAAAGTACCATATAAAATTTGAATAAATTCTTATTTTTACTAAAAAATTAGAGGGTTTCATGGAAGTTTTGTGGAAAATTGGCAATGGACTCCTATAGTCCCTGATACTAAGGAAGATGAGCTTGGTAAATCAGATGAGTTTGGGATTTCTGAACTAAAGTACTGCTATAGCCAACCAGATATCTGTATTATGTCTACCACCAATAAAATGGGCATCTGGGGGTGAAAATTACCAGATGGTGGGAGTACAGATAAATAGTCTCAGATCAGAAATCGAGTAAGTCAGAGCTGTACAAATCAGCAACCAGGTTAAACTAATGAGTAGCTACTGCACTTCCACTTCCTAGTTAGGAAGATCCAAGGAAAAGAAACAAAGAAGGAAGGAAAAAGAAAGAAGAGGAGGAGGGAAACTGGAGGGATAGAGGAAAAAAGAAAAATCCAAAGGAAAAAGGAAGGAAGGGGAGGAAGTGAAGGAATTTTTTTAAAAATTGAAGAAAAGAAAGGAATGAAAAAGAGAAAGAAGTTAAAAGGAAGGAAAGGAGAAGGAACATAGGAAGAAAGGAAGAAAAAAAAAAGCAAAGTAAAAGAAAAAAGAGAATCATTTGTTCATATTTTTCAGAAAGTACAAGTCATTTTTTTCCCTAGGACAAGAAGATTCTTTGCAGGAAGAACAAGATATCATGAACTAGACAGGAACAAGGTTATAAATTAAATGAGAGAACAAACAACTTTACTTGTTACACCACTTCTTAGATGCTTTGGGGAACTAAAAGTATATCAAATCTCAGGTTTTGGTTCCCAGGACTTCAAATTGTAGGTGAAAAAATATAACATGGCAAGATACCTAGTACAAGATTATAAATGATTATTACAGTAAATGGTAAAATTATTAAGTATTATAGTTCAGTGAAGGGAAAGATCATCTTATTGTGGTAAGGAAGGTTTCATTGTGAGGATATAGGAAACAGATATTAAAGCAGAGGAATCAGAGGAGGTAGTAGAAGAAAAGGTAGAAAATATTCATTAAAAAACATGTTGGAGATGTTAATCAAACAGCAAGTATTCCTAAAATGTCTACTACCTGCTAGGCACTGTGCTAAGCATTGGAGATACACATATAAAGATGGCATATTTTCTTTTCTCAACCAGTTTATATCATATTTGTGGGGAGAGTGGGCCAGGAGGAACAAGTACATAAGTTACTTTAAGCAAATATGGAAAAAAAATTGTAAGGATATTGTAAGCATTTGAGGTGATTAAGAAAGGTCTCATAAAAAATGATTCATGAGATGAACTGTCAAGAGAGAAAATGAAGACAGAGTATATTGCAGGTTTAAGGAACAGCCTTTAACAAATGGCAAGATGACAGATTGGCAGGAATAGGTCTGTGTTGTTGATTCATGAGGAATCAAGCTAGAAAAGAAAGTCCACTTGCAAAAGTGAATGTTGAAAACTATCTTTGCATGTATTTGGAAAAACAAACAAACAAAAAAAACCCTACAAATTAAAAAAAATGACAAATATAATACTATTATCTCATAGAAAATAATAAATAAAAGGAAAAATGGTGGCAGTTTTGTTTCCATGTTAAAGAAGTTGGGGATAAATTCTAAAGAAAATGGGATATCCCTGAAGATTTCTTAATAGAAGTCATATGATCAAAGTGGTGTTTTAGAAAAATTCATTTCTTGATGTCTTTAAGTTTCTAGAAGTTAGGATGTATTTAATCTTTATCCTCATGTCTTTAGAACATAGCATAGTGCTAGTACTTATAAATATTTATTTTTTATTAAAATTCTTTATTTACAAAACATATATGTGGGTAATTTTTCAGCATTGGTCCTTGCAAAACCTTCTGTTCCAAATTATCCCCTCTTTTCCCCTACCCCCTCCCCTAAATGGTAAGTATTACAATACATGTTAAAAATGTTAAAGTATATTTCCAATACATTTATACATATACATATATACAGTTATCTTGCTTCACAAGACAAATAGGAAAAAGAAGAAAAAAACTGGGAAAGAAAACAAAATGCAAGCAAACAACAACAGAAAGAGTGAGAATGCTATGCTGTGGTCCATGCTCAGTTCCCATAATCCTCTCTCTGGGTATAGATGGCTCTTTTCATTACTGAACAATTGGAACTGGCCTGAGTCATCTCATTGTTGAAGAGAGCCACGTCCATCAGAACTGATCAATATAAAATCTTCTTGATGTCATGTGTAATGATCTCCTAATTCTGCTTATTTCACTTAGCATCAGTTCATGTAAGTCTCTCCAGACCTCTCTGAAACCATCCTTCTGGTCATTTCTTACAGAATAATAATATTCCATAACATTCATATACCACAATTTATTCAGCCATTTTTCAATTGATGGGCATGCACTCAATTTCCAGTTTCTTGCCACTACAAAAAGGGGTGCCACAAACATGTTTGCACATGTGGGTCCCTTTCCCTCTCTTTGGAATATAAGCCCAGTAAAAATACTACTGGATCAAAGGGTATGCACAGTTTGATAACTCTTTGAACAGAGTTCCAATAAATACTAATTTATAATGGATTAATTGATGTATATGAAAGATGGGAGGATAAAGAGATTGCAAGTAGAGAAACTATTGGATCACTTCAGTTGTGAGATGTTTAGGACTTAAAGTAGGATAGTTGCGTGGATAAAGTGGCTCAAATATTAATCTTGGAATCAAGAAGTACTTTGTTCAAATGTGGACTCAGACACTAGTGTGATTTTGAAAAACTTACTCAGCTTGTTTGTGCCTCAGTTTCTTAATCTGTGAAATAAGAATAATAATAGAATTTATCTACCAGGGTTGTCTTGAGGGGGGAAATAAGACTTATAAGTCAAGTTAAGCACTTAGCAAACTTTAAAGTGCTACATAAATACACACACACATATACTCACACATATATATGTAAAAATTATCATAATTATTACTATCATAACCCATCATTATTACTATACACTGAAAGAAGAAACATTAGAACAAAGTGACTAATTTAAAAGGGACAAAGCTGAGAGAAAAAAAAATCCCAGGAGACTAGATAATTGGGAGGATTGTGATATCATAAATAGAAAAGAATCATAACATAAACTTTGTAGTTCTGACATAATTTGTAGGAGTAAATTGGACTTAGAGTAGTTCTGATGTCATTTCACTGTAAATCATAGATTTAGAATTTGTAGGGAACTTTGAGATTATTTAATCCAAATTGTTCATTTGACACTTGAGACTACTCAATGTAGTCTCAGAGACAATAAATCACTTGCCTAAGACACGGTTAGAAAGTGACAGAAATAGAATTTGAATCCCAACCAAAATCAGAATTTTTACTCATTGTACTTTACTCTTTACTAGAGAGTTTTTTAGATTGAATTCAAAATGTAATTTAATATTTGATTATTTTCATATTTCCTAAAACCTAACTATTTGTGAGGAAAATTTCTGTGAAATATTTTCATATATTTCCAAAGTCTGGGTGACATGGGCTATATATGAAGTCAGAGGACATAATACTTCCTAGCTTTGATACATCTGGTACAACCTTGGGCAACCAAGTTACGTTTTTGAACCTTTTCTCCATCTATAAAATGAGGGAGGTGAGCTTGGTGATCTAAGTTCTAAACTTCCTTCTAGCTCTAAGAAAAGTTGAGATAGTTTTACTTTCCAGTTTCAGAAACAGAGTGGTACTTATGCCTTTCTTTCTTGCTAATATAATAAGTGACATTTCCATGATTTTATTTGTCCACTTTTATCATCACAAAATGTCTATCTCTTGAAATAGTTAGAGAAAGCATGAGCTATTCTCACTTATTTCAATGAATGATTTTGTTCCAGATTTGCTGAAAGGGAATTTTAAATATATGCAGCTCTCAAGAAGATTAATCACATTTCATGACTGCTGATATTGAAAATATAGCAAGGATTGGACTTTAAAACACTATAGAATGGTAGTTACTGAAAGGGACCTTGAAAGGTCATAATACAAATAACCTTGCAATTATGTATGACCACACCTAAACCTGATAGATGAAATCTGATCTTATTTTCAAAGACCTCTGTGGATAGATATGCCCTTCAGCAGCACATAGCAGTTTGCTTCAATTTTATTTATAACTCCCAGGCAACTGGTTGACTGAAAAAGAATCCCAGTTGATATGAATGAAGCCATTCTAATGTGGGAATAAAACTATCCTATTTATATTCATAATCATAGAGAGTTCTCTTGACTAGTTCAGTCAAGATAGTTTTCATGTTAATAGATAGAATTCTATTTCAGAAAAATGCGTATTTCATATGTTGCAAAGTTTTTTTTTTTCCATCCTTTCATAATATTTTTGATTTTGAGAGATATAAAAACTGATGACAAACTTCTTGGTGGGGCCTGATCTGATGAGATATTATAGGGGTGGTACCATGCTGAGGTAATAAAGGTAAAATTTCCTAGGAAACTAGACAACCAATTATTCAGAAATACCATCAGGTCACCTTGTTCATAATTCTTGAGCATACCTAGGGTGCATAAATTGCCAATTCATAGTTCATGTTCAATTTCATCTACTCTGTGCTGAATAAAATTTGGGCTTTTACAAACAGTCTAAACTGAGATACCATTTTCAAGGTGAGAACAATGAATAATGAAGTCAGATGCAAAGGTAAGAACAGAAACGACATTTTATATTGTCTTAACATCAGCTCTTTTACTTCTCTATTTATTTCCTTCATACAGCTAAACTTTTACAAGTTTTTTTTTTTTCTAAACAGATTTTTGGCTTTGCCCTCCCCCCAAAAAAATGTTATGGGGTTTAAATATGGTAATTCAATTGTGATAGTTCATTTCAAGTAAGTATTGATGATTATAGATTGTTTTCCAGTTTTCCAAAAAGTATTTTGATTCTTAGTCTTATAGTCAAAATTAGACCAAGGCATTTTAGCCTTATCTTTTTGCCAGACAACACAAGCACATATCAGAAAATGACACATTATCTTTTCACTCCACCACCATAGGCATATATCATTTATTGTTTGAACAATGTGTTTCTTTTCTGTGGACAAAAATCATTACTTTCCTATAATTCACCAAGACAACAACAACAAAAAATGTTTCTAATGTTGCTAGAGCATATATAGATTATTGTTCAAAGAAAGAACAATCTTCCATTCACACCAATATTTACAACCCCATAGAAATGGATAGAATGTAATAGTTTAGTTTAGTCATAGAGTCATAAAACAGTTTTCTTTTTAATGACTTTTAAGTCTTTCTAATGCAAAATGAATTCCTGGACTACGTCAAGAATGTCCTGAATTTATATGTAATTTCACAATTTCCCCTGTATAATGTTGCCAATTCATTCTATTTTTCTGAAGATTTCCTAAAACGGTATGGAGCCTGTTGTATTTCCCATGCCTTATTTTTACAAATAAAGAATATGTGTTTGATTTTTCTAATGGTTTTTATTGCTACAAACAAAGATATACGCAATAGCTTATACAAACAGTAAGAAGGAAAAGTTGTAACCTTACAAAAATTTTCCACAGGGCACCTTGGCTTTCTAGATACAGAAAATTAAACCTTGATATTTCTAGAACCTATTTCTCTTACTCAGAAGATACGTTTTTCCATTTTTTCTCCAATCAGTTCCCTCAAGGTTTTTCTGGATTGAGTGACTACCCAGACTTTGTAGGCTTTAGTTGAGGTAAATTTAAATTCTTCTGATTGCTGGGATTCTAAACTCATTTTTAAAAAGAATATATTTCCTAGTTTTATTAGTGACAGTGTGAGGGTGAACTCATTACAAAGAAGATGCTTCTTAATCTAGCATCTAAAAATTCTTCCTATGGATTTTATGACAGCCATGTCTGTCAATTACTCTGGAAGAATGATTGATTTGGGATTCTTATATATCTGTATTTTTTTTAAATAGTATTTCCTTTTACTATCACCAAAGTATCCCTCATCGAACCATTAGGTTCTCGTATTACCATACATTGGTATGGTAATATTTTCTTACAACCTTAATTTTTTTATATAGTTCCACCTTGTTGCTGTTGTTTTTAATTAGTCTAAAATGCTGACCAGTTTTTTTTCCTGTTCTATTTGTTATAAGGAGATTAACTAACCTTTTTTTAAAGATTGATGATATTATTTAAATGAAGCATGGATTCTTTACTTTTTTGCTTTATAGTGTTTCCTATGCCTCATTCTACTCTTGAAACCTTCCTGGCTTTGTCCCCAGGAGATAAAAAATACTATGACCATTAGTCCCTCTGCAAGAATCCTCAGTAGTATTATTTCTATTCCTTTCAAAAGCCTAAAGGCAAAGCATCTCAGTCATAGAAGACCATCTAGTTCTAATCTGGAACTGAAAAGAATGTTTCATACAGAGTAAACTTGATTCTAGCAAAGATGTTTGGAAAATTCCTTTCTAATCACAAGGAAAACTTCTTTCCAAGTGAGGGGGAATACAATGTACCTGAAGACAATCTATTTCATGTGTATTGTTATAATTGTTAGGAATATTTTACTTAGATGAAACTTAAATTTTTGTTGCATGAAACTTTGATATTTGCTTTCCAGAACTGAATACAATGCTGTATATATAGTTTAACAAGGGCAGAATGGAGGGAACAATTATTTCTTTGGCGCTCCTTACATTGGCTGTTATAGCCAAATTTTGATAAATCTTCTAGGGTAAGATGTCACTTTTTTGATTAATATTACAGTTGTTATCCTTTATTATTCCCCAGAAGCGCTATGTCACTCCTTACCCTCATCTTGAAATTATGAAAGTCATTTTTGGAACATGAGTGTTAGCTTTTATGTTTATCTATGTAAGATTTCATCTTATTAGATTTTACCCAATATTTGATCCTACTTTTTGAATCCTTATTCAGACACTCAGCATGTTAGCTATCTCTGTCAGCATTGTGCAAGGTGTAAATTTGATAAGAAAGCCATGGATGTCTTTAATAAAGTCATTAATAAAAATTCTTAACAGCATAGGAATAAGGACAGATTCCTGGCACACTCCAATAGAATCATCTTTCCAAATTGACATCAGACTATTAATGAGCATACTCTGTCACAATTTAATCCTTTTCCTAATTCACCTTATTGTACCATTAGCCATTTTTTCCATGTAAATATCATGTGAGACTTTGTAAAATGCTTTCCTACAGTCTGCCCACTCATCATGTGACACAGGAATGAAGGAAGAGATAGCAGTGAAAGGAATCTGAGTAATAGGAGATGAGAAGAGGGGAGAAAAGGGAGTTTATAATGATCATCTCATTTTTTTTTTCTGTAAAATATAAAGCAAGATTCTGAGCAGGTGGAAGGAGGTGGGAGCTATGAGAGGTTTGAAGAGGGATTGAAAAATTGGAATAGTTGCTATGAAGAGATGAATAGCAAGTTGATAGGGGAAATGTAGCAGAATTGTATCATAGCAGTGAAGGCGCTGTTGAGGTTATGTGACATAAATGTCTAGTGGACCAGTCAGAAGATTTTCTATACCTTTATTCAACAGCACACCTGTAGGTAAAAATGATGGGATAGATAGATGGTTGAATTTTGGCTGGGTGTAAAAGGTGATATAATAGGGGGCTAAGAAATCAAGAGAGGACAATGTAGAGTTAAATTCATTTATCAATGGAAGAAGAAAGGAGGCAGTGGCTAGTGAAGAAGGATAAATTATTTGGAAATAAAAGATAATATCATAAACAAATTAGAAGAGCAAGGAATAATTTACCAATAAGATCTTTGGAGAAGGGATGAATTTATGACCAAAGAAGAACTAGAAAACATTATGAAAGGCAAAATTGTCAAATTTGATTACATTAAATTTAAACTGTTTTACATTAATTAGGAAACCAACAGAAACAAGATTAAAAGGGCAGTATAAAGCTGAGAAAAAAATTTTACAACCAGTGTTTCTGATAAAGGTCCCATTTCTAAAGTAAATAGCTCTGTCAAATTTATAAGAATACTAGTGATTACCCAATTGATAAATGGTCAAAGGATATAAACAGATGATTTTCACACTAAGAAATTAAAATTATCTATAGTCATATAAGAAAATGATCCACATCAATAGTGATTAGATAAATGCAAATTAAAACAACACTAGGCACCACTTCATACTTCTTAGATTGGCTAAATTGACAGAAAAAGATAATGAGAAATGTTGGAGGGGATGTGGGAAAACAGGAACACTAATGCATTGTTGATGGAGTTATGAAATGATCCCACCATTCTGGAGAGCAATCAGGAACCATGACCAAAACCCAATAAAACTATGCATAATTTTTGACCCCGTAGTGCCACTACTAGTTTGTATCAAAAAGAAATCACAAAAGAGGGGAAAAAAATCCACATTTTAAAAATGTTTGTATCAGCTCTTTTTGTGGTAGCAAAGAACTGGAAAATGAGTAGATGCCCATCAGTTGGGGGATGGCTGAATAAGCTATGGTATATGAAGGTAATGGAACATTATTATTCAATAAAAAATAGTGAACAAGCTGAATTTAGAAAGGCCTGGAAAGATTTACATGAAGTGATGCTGAGCAAAACAAACAGAACCAGAAATAAATTGTACATAATGACAGCAACAATGCATGATGATCTTGCTTCATCTCATCGGTGATCCAAAGCAATCTCGACAGACTCTGAACAGAAAATACCACCTGCATCCAGAAAAAGAGATATGGAGTATGAATGAAAATCAACACATGGTATCTTTACTTTTTTTTCTATTTTTTCTCCCATGATTTTTCCTTTTTGTTCTGATTTTTCTTTCTCACCATGATTCATACAGCAATGTGAATTAAAAGTAAATTAATTAAAATAATTTTTATTAAAGCTTTTTATTTTCAAAACATATGCACAGATAAATTTCAACATTCACATTGCAAAACCTTGTGGTCCCAAATATTTTCCCTTTTTTCTCCTTAAGTGGCAAATAATCTAATATATGTTAAACATGCACAATTCTTCTATACATATTTAAAGGACTACAGATATTGGGGAACTCTGAGAAAAGTATACTGGAAGCAAAGATACTTACATCAGGGTGTTAACTCAGTGTGATTGATGAGATGATGGTTCTCTAGTTCACATATACTTAGTACTTAGTATGCTGATATAATGGTTCTTCAGTTGGCACATGTTCACTGTGCTGTAGTGATGTAATTGTATTAAGGTACATAAGTACTGAGAGAACTTGAGGAAGAGCAGACTGGAGAGACTCAAGTAAAAGTGTGCTCATGCTCAATCTCAGACTCCAGACTCCAGAGAGATCCTTGAGAAAGTTAGCCCAGCCATTACACATATTTCCACAATTATGCTGGACCACAAAAATCTGATCAAAAAGGGAAAAAATGAGAAAGAAAATAAAATGCAAATAAACAACAACAAAAAGTTAAAATATTGAGTTTTGATCCACATAGTTCCCACAGTCCTCTGTCTAGGTAGACATGGCTTTTTTCATCACAAGACCATTTGAACTTGTTTGAATCACCTCACTTTTAAAAAGACCCACATATGTCAGAATTGTTCATCTCATAATTTTGCTGTTGTAGGGTACAATGTTCTCCTTGTCCTACTCAATTCACTTACCATCATTTCATGTAACTCTCTCCAGGTTTCTCCCAAATTAAACTGCTAATCATTTCTTATAGGATATTAATATTACATAACATTCATATACTATAACTTATTCATCCATTCTATAATTGATGGGCATTCCCTCAGTTTCCTGTTTCTTGCCAATACAAAAGTTAGCTGCTACAAACATTTTTGTACATGTGTATCCTTTTCCCTTTTTTATGATCTTTTTCAGATAGAGGCCCAGTAGAGATGGATCAAAGAGTATGCATAGTTTGATAGCCATTTTGGACTATTGTTCTCCAGAATGGCTAGATCAGTTCACAACTCCACCAACAATACATTAGTGTCACAGTTTTCCTACATACCCTTCAATATTCATCATTACATTTTCCTGTCATTTTAGCCAATTTGAAAAATGTATAGGGGTATCTCAGAGTTGTCTTATTTTGTATTTCTCAGATCAATAGTGATTTCGAGTATTTTGTCATATGCCTTGAATTGGTTTTAATTTCTTCATCTGAAAATTGTCTATTCATATCCTTGGACAATTTTTCAATTAGAGAATGGTTTGAATTATTATAAATTTGTGTCAATTCTTTGTATATTTTAAAAATGAGGCCTTTATTAGAACTCTTGAATGTAAAAATGTTTTCTCATTTTATTGCTTTCCTTCTAATCTTATCTGTATTGGTTTTGTTGTACATTTTTTAAAACTTAATATAATAAACTTTCATTTTGCATTTCATAATGTACCCTGATTCTTCTTTGGTCCCAAATTCCTTACTTCTCCATAGATTTGAGAGGTAAACTCTTCTTTGTTCTTCTAATTTGCTTGTAATATCATGTTTTAAGTCTAAATCATGAACCTATTTCTATCTTATCTTGATAAAGGGTATTAGGTGTGGATCAGTTCTGCCACACTAATTTCCAATTTTCCTATTAATTTTTGTCAAATAGTGAGTTCTTATCCTAACAGCTAAGGTCTTTGGATTTATCAAACATTAGATTACTATAATCATTGACTTTTATGTCTTATGAACCCAACCTATTCCACTGATCAAGTATTCTATTTCTTAGCAAATGCTTTTAATGACTGCTGCTTTATAATACAGTTTTAGGTCTGGTACAGCTAAGCCACCTACATTTGCATTTTTTCATTAATTTTCTTGAAATTCTTGACCTTTTGTTCTTCCAGATGAACTTTGTTTTTTATTTTTCTAGCTTGAAAAATAATTTCTTGGAAATTTGATTAATATGACATTAAATAAAAATATTAATTTAGGTGGAATTGTTATTTTCATTATATTACCTTGGCCTACCCATGATCACTTGATATTTTCCCAATTGATTAGATGTGATTTTATTTGTGTGGAAAGCATTTTGTAATTGTATTTATATGATTCCTCTCTTTGCGGGTAGACTCCCAAATTTTTTATATTAACTACCGTAATTTTCAATGCAATTTCTTTTTGTATCTCTTGCTACTGGACATAATTGCTAACATATACATATGCTCATGATTTCTATGGGTTTATTTCCTATCATGAAACTTCGCTAAAGTTGTGCTAAAGAATTTTTTCTAGTAGTTTTTTAATCACACCATCTACAAAGAATGCTAATTTGATTTCCTCATAACCTACTCTTTTTTTTTTTTAATTACATTTTCTTCTCTTATTGGGAACACTGACATTTCTAATACGATATTGTATTGGGAACACAATATGTACCTCTGGTAGACCTTTTCTTCTCCTCTTGTGAGAGGATGATAGTGATTCAAGGAGACTGAGAGGCAGTTGCTGTTCTCTAGCTTCTCTACTGAGAGGTCATTGCATTGTCTGATCTCTCTCTTCCTTCCTCTGCCTCCAATTTATTTTCCCAGTCCATAAGCAACACCTGTATCATTAAAGGCTGTTTTGCAACAACTTCAAATGTTCACAGCTATGGAGGCTCTCAGAGAATTGACCTGCCCTTTACAGTATACTTAGACATGGTCCTTAACAATATTGAATAGTAATGGTGATAGTGGACAACATGGTTTCACCCCTAATCTTATTGGGAATGGTTCTAATTTATACCTATTACATATGATGATTGCTGATGGTTTTAAATAGATGCTACTGATCATTTTAGGGAAATCTCCTTTTATTTCTATACTCCCTAGTTTTTTTTTTTTTTTTTTTTAATAAGAATGGGTATTAGATTTTGTCACAAATCATGATTTTTATGAATTTGGTTATTGACATAGTTATGCTGATAGTACTCTTAATATTGAACCAGCCCTGCATTCTTAGTATAAATAAATCCTACTTGATCATGGCATATTATTCTAGGGATAATTTGCTATATTCTCTTTGCTAATATTTTATTTAAAAATTTTGCATCAATATTCATTAGGGAAATTGGTCTATAATTTTCTTTCTCTATGTTGACTGTCTGGTTTACATCTCAGGGAGTTGATTAATAGCTTGTTCAAATTCTTTTTTCAAAAAAGGGAATATCTATGTAATTCATTTCCTCGCTGTTATTCTAGGCAATCTATATTTTTATAGTTACTCATCCACTTCAATTATATTATCAGATTTACTGGCATACAGTTGGTCAAGATAGCTCCTAATTATTGTTCTAATTTTCATTGGTGGAAAGTTCACTCTTTTCTTTTTTTGATACAATTTGATTTTCTTCTTTTCTTTTTCTAATCTTAATCTAATCTAATCTAATTAAGTAAAATTTTGTCTATTTTGTTGTTTTTTTTTTCATAAAAGTAATTGTAACCTTTTAATTACTCCAATAGTTTTCTGACTTTCAATATTATTAATCTCCTCTTTTATTTTCAGAATTTCAAGTTTGTTATGTAATTGGGTTTTTTTATTGTTCCTTTTTTTAGCTTTTTTAGTTGCATGACCAATTCATTGAGGTTCTTTTTCTTTATTTCACGCAAATAAGCATCTAAAGATATAAAACTTTCCTTAAGAACTGCTTTGGCTGCATCCCTTAAATTTTGCTATGTTATCACATTATTGATATTTTCTTGGATGAAAATTGTCAATAGTGTCTATGATTTGTTTCACTCATTCTTTAGGATTAGATTATTGAGTTTCCAATTAATTGTTGGCATATTTTTTTCCCTGACCCTTTTTTACATGTGATTTTCATACCATCATGATACGTAAAAGATGCATTTATTATTTCTGTCTTTCTGTGGTAGATTTTGTGATTTTTATGACCCAATATGTGGTCAATTTTTGTATAGGTTTCATGTACTGCTGAGAAAAAAAGTACATTCCTTTCTGTCTCCATTCAATTTTCTGCAAAGGTCTATCATACCTAACTTTTTTTTTTAAATTATATTTACCTCCTTATCATTTTTCTTATTTATTTTGTGGTTCAAATTATCAGCAAGGCTAAGATCCCCCACTAGTATAATTTTGCTATCTAATTTTTCTTGCAATTCTCTTAACTTCTCCTTTAGAAATTTGGATGCTATACTATTTTGTGCATATATGTTTAGTATTGATATTACTTAATTATCTGTAGTACCTCTTAGCAATATGTAGTTTCTGTCCTTATCTCTTTTAATTAAATCTATTTTTTCTTTTGCTTGATCTGATTTCAGGAACACTATCTCTGCTTTTTTTCCTCTTCAGCTAAAGCATAATAGATTCTCCTCTAGCCTTTTACCTTTACTCTGAATGCATCACTGCTTTAAATGTGTTTTTTATAAACAACATATTGTAAGATTCTGGCTTTTAATACAGTCTATTATCTGCTTCCATTTTATGGGAGAATTTATCCCATTCATATTCATAGTTAAATTACTAATTCTGTAGTTCTTGTCATCTTATTTTCCCCAAGTTATACTTTTCTCTTTTCTTTCCTCGTTGTCCTCCTCCCCAATGTTTTGCTTCTGACCATAATTTCCCTCAAAAAGCTCTCTTCTTTTAAAGCCCCTCCCCATTTCTAATCTCTTTACCCTTCTACTTCTGTTTTCTCTTCTATTAGCTTCTCCTTTCTTCTCCTTCTTCCTTCTAGGATGAGACAACTTTCTCCTTGAAGGTAAGTATACCTGATATTCTCTCTTTGAACCAAATCTGATGACAATAAGATTCACACAATGCTCACCCTACTTCCTTCTTTTTCTTAATTATAATAGGTTTATTTTTGCCTCTTCATAAGTTGTAATTTACCCTGTTTTATCTACATTTTCCTTTTCTTCCACTACAATCTCTTTATACCTCTAGTTTCTCTTTTTATATCATCATAATAAAATCAAATTATATTTATATCCTCTAAGTATACCCATGACAGAGTTACAATTCTCAAGAGTTAAATATATTATCTTTCCATGTAGGAATGTAAACATTTTAACTTCTAAAAGAAAGTGATTTTTTTCTCTTTTACCTTTTAATGCATCTCTTGAGTTCTGTATTTGAAGATCAGTTTTTCTGTTGAGCTCTGGTCTTTTCAACAGAAATAAATGAATTTCACCAATTTCATTGAATGTCCATCTGTTTCCTTGAAATATAGCACTTAATTTTGCTAGATAATTAATTCTTGGCTGTAATTCAAGTTCCTTTGCCCTTTGGAATATCATATTCCAGGCCTTTTAATCCTTTAAAGTGAAAGTACTTAGATCCTGGGTAATCCTGATTGTGGTTCAGTGATATTTGAATTCTTTCTTTCTGGTTCTTTACAATATTTTCTCCTTGATCTGCTAATTATGATTTTTTCTATGATATTCATCGGAACTTTCATTTTGGGATTTATTTCAAGAGGTCATCAGTGAATTCATTCAGTGACTATTGATTCTAGAACATCAGGGCACTTTTCCTTTATGAGTTTTAAAAAGATGTTGTTTAGGCTCTTTTTTTTTTTTTCATCATGGTTTTCAATTAGTCCAATAATTCTTAGATTATTTCTTCTGGATCAATTTTCATGGCCAGTTTTTCTTTCCAACAAGGTGTTTTGCATTTTCTTCTATTTTTTTCATTTTTTTTCAGTTTTGTTTGACTGATTCTTGATGTCTCATTGAGCCATTCACTTCCATTTATTCAATTTTAATTTTAGTGAATTATTTTTTTAGTTAGTCTTTTAAAATCTCATTTTGCATTTACCAATAGAATTTTTAAGTGAATTGTTTTGTTCAATGTTTTTTTGTTTTCATTTCAAAAATTCTGTTTTTCAGTGAGTTGGTTTATTTTTCCAGTTTTGTCAGTTTTATTATGTAAGAAGTTATATGTTTTTCCCCTTTCTCTAAATCTAATTTTTAAGGTGTTTCCTTCAGATAATTTGTTTCTTTTTCCAAAACTGTCCTGCAAAGTTCCCATCTCTTTTATGTATTTTACTTCTAATTCTCTTTAAAAATTCTTTTTGAATTCTTTCAAGAGAGCCTTGTGAGATGGAGACCAACTCATATAAACCTTTGGAGCTTCATCTGGAAACATTTTGCCTTTAGTGTTCTCAGGATTTGACTCCGCTCCACTCTGTCTCCATAAAAGCTATCTATAGTCAGAGCTCTTTTTGCTTTTTTTTTGCTCATTTTGAAGGATTAAGATCTGCACTTAGGACAAAGAGGAGATTGTCACAAGCTTCCTCTACAAGTGACAGCAGCTTCATATTGCTCTGAGTTAGATGCTGTAGACTTCCATCCAGTGGTGGGTGGTTGTGGCTAAGTTGCACATTTTTTCTGGGGTGTAGCAGATCATTATTTGCTACTGGAGTTGCATTGGATGTCTCATAACTAATCTGCTGATTCATCAGCTTCTGGATCAAGACAGAGTAGCCAGTTATGCTGTCTTGTTGCTCATTCTCCCATTATATTCCTCCCCATTGTGGGGACACCACATCACTCTGAGTCCTTGCAAAGGACTGCACCTACAGCTGCCTCCCACCACCGCCCTGCCCCCTGCCCCCATATCACACCTATCCACCCAATCAAAACCAAATTTTTCTGAAGTTTTTCCAAAACATTTTCTACTGGAAATTTGTTACATTCCAAATATGTTTGTGTTGTCACTCCAAAATCAGTTCAGAGGCTTGATCTAGTGTTGATCTGAGGGAAGCAAAGAACAAGTCAAAGATCTGTCTATTCTGTGCTATCTTGACTCTTCCCCCACCTAAACACTTTTTTTCCTTTTGAAATTTTCTGTTATGAGTTCAAATGTTGGAATTCTTGTTCTTCTCAGGACACAGGGCTTAGAGGCTTAGAGCCCTCCGAATATCTCCAAATCCAAAGATTCTGTCCTTCAGCCTCTGCCTATGCTTTCTTCAGCCTCCAACCAACACAGAGATGGAATGTCCAACCCTTCATCTGCCACCAGAGTCGCTCCTCTCGAGTCCAGCTGAGCTCTCTTCTGCGACCAGCCAGCCAAGAGGAAAAAATGTATTCTGCCATAGAGCCCTCATCGCTGGCCTTTTATCTGACTCTTCTGAGAGAATGGGATTATGGGTTTTCTCCCATAGTGCTCTCTGGCCCAACGAGCTTCAAGGGAGGTGTGAACTCATTGAACTCCAATGAGTAAAGGTGTGAACACAAGCCTTGTATTAATTAGTTCTACTTAGTACCTTGTTTCAGGTTCTGCCCAAAACATCTTCTTGTAAGATTAGATTAACTCTAATTAGTTAGCAGGTAGTAAGGATTCCAACAATTTTCAAATTCTTTCTTTTTCCCTGAGAGTCACTGAAATGGGAAACTATATAATATCTATTATATATGTGAAATTGTGAAAAACATGTTTTCATAAAAGCCATATTTACATAAGAGCAATAAAAATAAGTAAGAAAAAAATATATTTTAATTTGCCCTCAGAGTTCCTCAGTTCTCTCTGGCAGTGGGTAGCATTTTTTTTTTATCATGAGTTCTTTGTCATTGTTATCAATCATTGAATTCATCATAAATCTAATTCTTTCACATTTGATCATCATTACAATATTGCTGTTCTTGCATACAGTGATCTCTAGGGGTGGTTGTCACTTCACTTTGCATTAGCTCATACAGTTCTTGTCACTTTCTTTTCTAAAACCACTCTCCTCATCTATTTTTATATCACAATAGTACTCTACCACAATCATATACCACATTCAACCATTCCCTATATGATTTCTTTTTCGACTTCCCTTCCCCCTTCCTTTGTTGCACCTTCTTCCCTTAAGTCTCTTTTCCTTCCCTTTCTCCCTTCCTTCATTTCACATTCCCTCTCTTCCTAGAATCCTCTCATCCTCCCTCCCTCTCTTTTTCTCTTCCTTCCTTCTTTGCTTCCTTCTACTTTTTCTCTTTCTTCCCTCCTGCCTTCGTTTCCTTCTTTTACTTTCTTCTTTCTAACTAAGGTATCATACCTTTATTTACAGATGCTCTTAAAAGTTTTTATTTATTTATTTTGGATCTCTGAACCCTACCAAGATATCTCGTGCTCTAGATTTCTTTTTTAAGGAACATGCCTTAAATCAAAAACACTCTGACTCTCACAGATTGGCCAACAATAGGTCCCAGATCAAGGGATTATAGTTTGGGTGCTGATTGATTCAGGGAAGAATGCAAATAGCAGTTATTTCTGTTTTGGTCAGAAACCCTGCGTGTCTTTCCCTCCTAGATTTATTTATTTATATTTTCTCTTTGCATTAGATGGAAGAAGTCATTTCTTGCTTCAACTGCTACTTTCCTTAATCACTAAACAGGTATAGCCTCAGTTTGACTGAGACCAATTAAAGATTTTAGCCTAAAAAGGCCAAGATTTCCAGTTTATTCAGGGCCATTTGTCTTTCTGTCTCTCAGTCTTCCTTTGTCTCTATCTCTATCTCTCTGTCTCTGTCTCTGTCTGTCTGTCTCTCTGGCCTCCACAAGAGTCTATTTTGCTTATAACTACTTCCTTCATCACCATCTCTTTGATCATACTTCTTTCAATAATCTTCTTCGCCTTCTCTTTTCCTATTGAGTAACCTGTATATATATAATTGCATGTGTACATACATTTTTTCCACTTTGAACCACTTCTGAGAAAGTTATAAACATTACCTGCCACCCCTTCCCCTTTCTTCTCCAGCTCTTCTTTCCACATTTTATTTGAATGAGAAAAATTTCCCCATTCTACCTTTCCCTTCCCTCTTCTCAACTTGTTATTTTGAGGGAAAATAATTTAATCATAATTGACTCACATCTATGAGCTCTATCTGTGTAAACTCCTTTTAATGGTTCTAAGAATGGGAAAGTTCTTGGGAGAAAATGTATTATCTTCCCATTTAGGAATATAAACAGCTTAACTTTTATTGAATCTCTTATGATAACTTTTTATTGTTTAATGTTTTATGCTTCTCTTCAGTTTTCTTTTTAAGTCAAATTTTCTATTCAAATATAGGCATTATATGTATATATTTGGGTTGTTCTTTATACAACTTCTCCTTTTTACTTTTCTAATAATGTCTTAACAATTTTATTTTGAGAGACTCCCTCAATGATATCTAATAGACACTTTTTGGAAATTATTTGAAATCTCTCAAAATTGAAAGTTTCTTCATATTTGTCAAAAATTCTCATATGAAATCATCACTTCACTGTTTTCCAATATTTCCCTTCAGACAACTAATTGTTCCTCATTGATAAATATAAATTATTTATGGGAAAGACCCATTTTATTGTTTTTCTAATCTTTTTAGCCCCTGATGTGTTATATAGTAGTATAACATAGATTGTTGTAGTTTGTCTTTCATCCTCAAAAAGGGCCAGTGACATCAGGAGGATGATGGCTTGACTTGAAATATTGAATTGTTTATAAGGGAAGCAGAGCTATGCAAAGTCATCAGTCTCACTCTTTCTTCCAGGGACATCTAGTCCAATGGTAAGACAGATCATGAAGAATGGAGATGACCCCAGATGCAGTAGGGGATCATGGTGATTTTAAACTAAGTTACTTAATAAATGCTCATTGATGGGTTGATGGATGTTTGGTGAGCGTCAAATGCCAAATAGCAGCCAAGTAGAAAATGATTAGCTACTTTGATTTTGAAAAAGATTGCCCTTGCAGAGAAAGAGAGAGATAACATATGCTCACATAATTGAAGTCCTTCATCACTAACATGCCATATCCCTTTAATGGTATTGTGAATTGTTTCTCTACCACCTCAGCTATTTCCTCTTTCTGCAGAGGACTGAGGTATACCTTAATGATAATATTAATATGGTTTCTTGTCTTGTCTTTATCAAAATTCCCTCTATCATTAATATATATATATGTATATATACATATACTTTTTATATGTATAATGTTTTTCCTTCTCCATCTCCCTTTACCAAATCTGTGCAATTTGAATAAATAATGTCTTTCCATAATGTCATTTAAGTCAAATGCTTTACCTATCAAAATCCTAGTGATACTTATGAATTCAAATTATATTACCTTCCTTAAGAGCTCTAGTTCACCTTTCTTGTTATTCAGACTAGCACACACACACATACACACATACATACACACACACACACTCTTTGAGATAAATAGAAATCAATGAGACACAAAATACAAAAAATTAGATATTCTAAATACTATATATCTAGACAGTCTTAGTTGTCTCCAGCTCTGTATAACTCTGTGAGTTATACAAAATGAAAGGACAATTTCCATTTCCAGTATCACTTTTCCTTTGAGTTTAAAGCTTTAAGCAATTAATCTTTTAATAGCCTTTCATAGGTATACTCAAAGTAAAAAAAAAAAAAAAAGAAGAAGAAGAAGAAGAAGAAAGCACCTATCTTCTTTCTAATTATGATATAGTATAGAATTTTAAATCCTGTTTTGAGATACATTGTTTTTATTTATATAAGCTGAATTTCTGTTTTGTCACCCTTTCCTGAATGGCATTAATTAATAATAATACCTAATGTTTATATAGTATTTCCTATGTTTTAATGATTTTTTTTCCCTCATTTAACTCTAACAACTATTGTTGGAGAGTTCAGTGCTAGTATTGTAGCCATTTTATAGATGAGGAAACTGAGAAAAAACAAGTTTTAAGTAACTTGCCCCAAATCATGCAGCTATTAAGTTTCTGACTCTGGACCCAGAGCTCGTCAATACACATTGCAACCTGACAATTGGCAGCAATACTGAAAATACGACCTATGTTTAGAAATATTCATATTTTTACCTAATATTTCTTATTCCTTATTAAGGTATCTTAGAATACAGATCATTAGGAATCATGTATTATATAATGGGCACATCTCAAATATTTGGTGCTGAACCTCACAGAATCTGTGAATATCTGCTCAATGTCCAACCAAATTTTGATGTGTTCTTTCATGTCATGCTTGGTTCCATGAGTTTACCAAATGTATTTTCATATGGTAATATGCTGATTATCTAACAAAAGAACTAGGTTGTTATATACTGTCATCTAAGACAGTCTCTGAGTAACTCATTCATTTTTTATGGGTTTTGGGGCAAAAATAGACAAACAAAAATAAATCATTACAAATGCAATAAGAAGCATAATCCATTGTTTACTATTAGTTTCAGTAAATTTCCTTGTTTGGTAATATATGGTACTGTAACTTATATGTGTATGTCTGTATACCTCTTCAAATAGAAATGTGTTTGTCTCTCTATGTGCATGTTTTAATTATGCACAATTCCAACAGACAAAATTTTATTATACTTAATTTTTTTCAACAAGGAAAAAGCCAAATTTATCAATTTTACATTTCTTTTTAAACTTAGTAAATAAACCTTTTTTTAAAAAAAATACACATTATGTGCTAGGCACTAAACTAAGCACTGCAAAATAAAAAACAAAAGATGTCTTCTTTTAAACAACTCACAGACTATAGGAGCTTACAATATGTAAACAAATACATACACAAAAATGCTATATAATAGGATAAATTGAGAAAATCAAGAAAAAGAACACATTAGAATCACAGGGTTTTAGCAAAGGCTTATTGTAAAAAGTAAAATGTTACTTGGAACTTCAAAGTAGTTAGGAAATAGAGAGAAAGAAGGAGATCATTTCAGGAATGAGGAACAAATACCTGGAGTCATAGTGTTGGAATGTCTTAAAGAATAGCAAAGAGGGGTCAGTCATACTGGAAGGCAAAATAAAAGGGGGTAAAGGTAGCATAAGAAGACTGAAAAGATGTAAAGAAAGAGGTTGTAAAAAAAGTATATATATATATGTATATATATATATATATATATACATATATATATATACAATCAATGAACCAAGAACAACTTGGATGTAAGAAAAGTTCAGACTATTTAAATTCTTAGAAGATTTCGGGAACTATTCTACCAAAATGTGCTTACCCATTGTTATACAAATCATATACTGGTTAGATACTATTAAGCCAATCAGTGAATAACTGATCCATTTGTCATTTTCTTCCAAGTTGGTTAGAGGACAAAACAAGAACTTTTGCCCAAGTGGCTCCTTTGAGGAGAGGAAGGGAAAAAGGGAGAAGCTGTAAAGTTATTGGAAAGAGCATTTTTAAAAATAAGAATCCTCAGATAATGTATAAACAGAGGGAAAGACCCAAGGACTTGAGTAACCTGTATGCCTTTTTTGTGTTAATCTCATTAGTAACCAAAGTAATTAAATTTGGGGAAGAAACTTTTCCTTGGTGACTTAATTCATTTCTACACTCTCTCTTCTTATATTAGAAGAAAAAAAGTTAGTATAAATTTCATTCCAAAAAACTTAATGCTGTTTTTTTTTTTTAAATTAAAAAGAAAAAGAATAATGCCATACTATATGGGGAAAGTATAGGAGTTGGGTAGGCAGGCATTGAGTAGATCCAGAAACTCATGCATTGGAAAACTATGGCAGGATATTATATCAAAGATATGTCATTCTCAAATAAGGAACTAGAGACCCTGAGAGAATCATTGATTTACCTATGGCAGAACAGAATCAGACCCAAATTTGTCTGAATGTTATAGCATCGTCTTTACTGGATAATCCAATAATAGTTTCTGGTGATTTTTATACAAGTCAGAGGAGGAAAGTTCTCTGTCTACTTTATACCTGAATTGTGCCTTCACTATTTTTTTGTCTCTTCTGTTTAATTTGCATTCCATTACTGATCTTTAAGGTCCCAGTTTGGTTTCTGCTGGAAATTTCTTCTTAAAGGCATCAATTTTTTTCTTTTATGTTAAAAACTTTCAAATTTTTTTTCAATAAGAACTCTATAAAACATTGCAAGTTTATTGAATATTCAGAGCAAAAGCAATGTTATACCCATATGTCCTGTGTGTGACAGAAGATTCATAAACAGTTTCTTTTCTGTTTCTTGAGGGATTCAGTTTTGAAGCATGGAGAAAGATAAGGTGTTTTTTCTCATGATCATTTTCCATTTAGTTAGCATATAATTAGACTTATTCATTTACCTATTTTAAGAACTGATGGCTCATACTCATTAAACCAATATTTGTCACCTTTCCCCAATAATCACTCATGTTTTAATATCACTTTACATACTTAGGAGTATAGGTTTTCAAGGGTCTGCAGAAGCTATGTAGACCAATTATTTAATTTTGTGGGTGAAGAAACTGAGGCCTTGGAAGGCTGTTGGATATTTGCCCAAGATTTCCTAAGTAATAAGCATGAGAAGTAAAATTTGAACCCATGTTTTCTGACTTGAGTTAGTACTTTCTTTCTATAGTATCATACTGCTTATTTCAACTTCTGTAATTTTGCATTAGAAGTATTACTGGTATTAATTATACCATTTTACAGAAAGGAAAACTGAGGATCAGAGAGGTTTAATGGCATACGGATGATCACAGACTAGTAAATTTTATAGGTAGTATTTGAATTCAAGTCTTCCTAACTCCAAGTCCATAATCTATTCACTATACTTCACTGGCAATTAACATTTAATTTGTTTGTTCTATGTAAAACAAAGAAATATTCATTTATCATTTTTCACTTTTAGGATGTGAAACTCAGGAAGGGGACAGTATGATATGCATTTATAGGTATGTTGCTTCAGTGGAAAATTACGTAGTTTATTTTCTGATTGAACCATACATCTTAGTCAGATTGCTTTGTACTATTCTTTCTCTTTCATAATGCAGCATATTTTTGAAGATATTTTTCCATCTTTTATGAAAATGCAATATGCTTACAAGGTGTTTTTTAGATGTTTTTCTTTGGTTCATTTGTTGCCATGCTTTCAAATGGAAAGCAAATTTTCATTGAACTTAATGCTGAGTCTTATTCTTGAGCATCTCAGAAAAGTTGACATGAAATGTCAATTTACTTCAAGCCCCAAGATGCTTATTAAACACATACCATATACAAGAAACTGTACTAAGTCCTGGGGATAGAAAAAAAAAAAGAAATCAATACGGTACTGAAGAAGCCCAGCTTCCATTGAGGGAGGAGGGAAAAACAAAATGTCAAATACATATTTGTATAATATACACAAAATATAAAAATTAAAAAAAAGAATTTTTGGCAACTAGCAGCTGGAATGGGGAAGGAAGGGGTCATAAAAGCATGAGAAATAGGAGATGGTATTAGGACTGAGTTTTGGAGAAAACTATAAAGTATGATGTAGGAGTGAAGAAAAAGAAACAATTCCACATGTGGAATCTTTGCATAGGAAGGCTAATTTTGGAAGTAACTTGAAGCCTGAAAGGCAGGTAGTAACATATAATATGCTTGGAAAAGTAGGTTGGAATCAGAATGCAATGGCTTATAAATGCCCAACAAGAACTGTATCTAATCCTAAACATGGGAGTTTAATAGACAGAGAGTAACTAAGTAAGAACTATGCAAGAATATCATTTTGAAAATTCTGTGGCACATAAATCAATGAGAGGAGAGATTGGAGGCAGCAAGCCCAATTAGGAGCCTGTTGTGATCCATATGAGAGTTAATAAGAGATTCACTAGTTTGACAATTATGTAATAAGAGAGTGTTGGAATCCTTACTAACTGCTAACTAATTAGAGTTGATCTAATCTTACAAGAAGATTTTGGCCAGAACCTGAAACAAGGTACTAAGTAGAACTAATTAATACAAGGCTTGTGTTCCCACCTTTACTCATTGGAGTTCACAAGTATGCTAGCTTCACAAAGTAAACTTTCTAACTTCAAGGGAGTTCACACCTCCCTTAAAGCTCTTTGGGCCAGAGAGCAATATGGGAGAAAACCCATAATCCCATTCTCTCAGAAGATTCACATATAAGACGAGACAGCCATTCCAGAATACATTTTTTCCTCTTGGCTGACTGGTGGCAGATGAAGAGCTTTCAGAGGATAAAGCTACAAGTGAGAGTTCAGTGGACAACCAGATTCATCTTCATCTTACACCACTGTAGTTGGTGGCTGGGCTCCCCAAAAGGAGACAAGAGAGACATTCCATCTCTGTGTTGGTTGGAGGCTGAAGAAAGCAGAGGCAGAGGCTGAAGGACAGAACCTTTGGATTTGGAGCTATTCGGAGGGCTCTAAGCCTCTAAACCGGCTGTGTTTTGAGAAGAACAAGAACTCCAACATTTGAACTCTAACAAGAGAGAAGAGAATAAATGAAAAGAAAATTTAGAAGTAGAATTAGCAAGATTAGACAATTGATTGTGCATGGGAGGGGAAGGAGAGTGAGGAAGTGATGATGATGATGTTGCTGCTGCTGGTGATGATGATGATGAAAATTTTAAAAAAAGCAATCTATTATAAAATACTTTTAAAGATTTGTACCTTATATATGCTATCTCATTTCTTCAGTAATTGGGAGGATAGTGATGCCCTCAACAAAAATAGCAAAATTTAGAAGGATAAGTTTTGGGTGAAAGATAATGAATTATGTTTATATATGCCAACTTGGAAATGCCTATGAAGGAACTAATTCAAGATATCTGATAGAGAGTTGGCAATATGTGCCTTAGCTCAGGAGAAAAATTAAGATTGGGTATATACATTAAATTTAGGAGACATCTGTAAAGAGATGGTAATTAAACTCATGAGAACTGATGAGAACACCAAAAGTATAAATAGAGAAGATATAAAGTCTGGGTCAATGCCATGTAATAACCACAATCGAATCTGTGATATATGATGCTCTAGGACACCAGATTTAGAAAAAGCATCTAGTGCACATAGAATAAGAAGCAGGAGAGGACATGGGGGGAAAAGATTTTAGATTAGGGAATTAAGAGATGATTTATATACTTTTTAAAAATTCTCTTTTTTTTCTATAGTATGATGATAAATGATAAAGGTATCATTTAAAATAATTCATAACAATTGAAATGCTGAAATTATATGACTTAGTTTTCCTTAAGTTTTTATGGATAATTAGTTAAATTTGTATTATCATAGATTGAGGCACTTTCACCAGCTATTTGTTAAATATTTATGATGTGCTTGACAATGTGCTAAATACCAGGAATTCAAAGAAAAGCAAAATTAGGATCCCTGATATCAAGAAGCAAAAGGAGGAAACAATAAGCCAACAGTTATGTACCTATTAAACATATATAGTGTAAATGAAAAATAATTTTAGGAGGCAGGTGCTAGCAGTGGGGGACAGTGGGAATAGGGCAGACCTTTCTCTTGTAGAGCTGAAATTTAAGCTGAGTTTTGAAAGAAGCCAGTGAAGCCAAGAAGTAGTTTATAAGGAAAAGCACACCAGGCCTGAAGGACAACTAATGAAAAGGCAGAGTCAGCAAAAGGAGTATCATAGGAAAAAACAGCCAAGCCAGAGTTGCTGGGTCATGGAATACTTGATGAAGAATAAAGAATGAAATGAAAGAATGAAAAAAGAGAGGAAGGAAGAAGAGAAGGAAGGAAGAAAACAAAGGGAAAAAAAAAAGGAAGGAAGAAGGGAGGGAAGGAAAGAAGGCAGAAAAGAAGAGAAGGAGGGAGTACAAAGGAAAGAAGAAAGGGAAAGAAGAAAAAAGGAATGAAGGGAGGGAGGAAGGGGCCAGGTAGTAAATATGATTTTAAAAATTTAAGGGAGAATTTTATAACTAATTTTTCAAATATAATACCAGTATAATTCATGAAGAAAAGGACTTTACATAGTCAAACGTACACTTTGGAAAGATTACATTAACAGCTAAGTAGAGAATGGGTTTGAGTGGGGAGAGACCTGAAGCAGGGAGAATAGCCTCATCATGCATGAGCTAATAAAGACTTGCAACAGGTTATTAGCTGTGGAGGAGAGAAGATACATAAGAGATAGTGTGAAGGTAGAAAGAAGAAGACCTGATTATGGATTGATAATAGGGAGTGAAAATAAATAAGGATTTAAGAATAACATTGAGCTAGCAACACTATGTATTGGGAGAATGGTAATGGCCTTGACAGTAATAGGAAAGATGGGAAGGTTTGAGGGAAACATTAATGAATTCAGTTTATGACTTTTTTTTAGTATAATATATATATGAGTTTCAATAGGCAGAAATTTAGTTCAATCCCTATTATTTTAGAGATAAGAAAATGAGGACAGAGAGAAAAGTGCATTCTTATAGTTAAGTAGCCAAAATGCGACTGAAAGCCAATTCCTCTGATTCCAGATGCAACCACTTAATTATCAGGTCTTATGATGATCAATCAACCAACAACCATTTAGTGAGCATACTAGTATGTGTGAAATATTCTATTAAATGGTAAAGGATACAAAAGCAAAAGTGAATCTGTGCCTGTTCTCAAAGAGCTAACATTATAGTGGGAGGAAAATACACACACACACACACACACACACACACACACACACATACAAATTATGTTTCTCTATATACATATATATGCATACACAAAGTATATATACAAAATTAATTCAAAATTAGTTTGGGCAAATGGGAGCATTAAGAAATGCTTCATGTAGAAGTGCTACTTGCCCAGTATCTTCAAGGAAAGCAGAAATTCTAAGAGGCAGAGGTGAAGATGATATTCTGGCATGAGAGATGGCCAGTACAAAAGTACTGAAGTAAGAGATGGAATATTATGCATGAAGAATGGCAAGTAAACTATACTTCATGACCAAACTCAACTACCTAAATGTATAGTTTGATTTTTTTCTACTTTAAATGTGTAATTTAATTTCCAACTCTATGATAAGGGATAGTTTTTAAGATCTATATATCTGTCAAATAAGTATTGAGAAAAGGAATTTTCACAAGTTGCCTTTAATTTCTTTTCAAATCAACTCGCTAGAGGAAAAACAAATGCACTTCTGCTTTTGTGAAGTCAGAGTACAGATTGACTAATATAGTGTTCTGCTCACAGTGGGAACTTAATAAATGTTGACTAAAACTGCGGATGAGTTCAGTACCTTGAAAAAACAAAGCAATATCCTCTGTATCCAGAGAAGAAAACAGATTGTACTAGGACATCAGGAATAAGCACAGAATATAAAATGCCTGGGGAAAGAGTCCTAGGGCATTTTCCATGGGGAATCAATTGTGTCTGAGATTATACCAATTATGGAAATGTTTTGCTGTTAGGCTAATGATTACTTGCAAAATACTTCAACCCAGTTGCAGTATTGTTGTTTATTTACCAAACAAAAACTTAAATTTGTGTAAGTGAAAAATCTAAAACAAATTAAAATGGTCAATAATTTTCCTATAAAAATAAGCAACTCAATTAAAAAAAAAATCTTGGTTAATTTTAAGTGGGTTGTTGTATGTGAAATGTTTTATTCTGGAGCCAATGTGAATAGGTTTCATTAGAATTTGTGGCTCAAGATAGGAGAAATTGATGTTTATGCAAATGTATTCACATAAGTTTGCCAAACCTGAACAGAAAAATCTCTCTACTCACTTCAATATGTGTTTCTTCTTTCATTTTAGAAATGGATTATCCTGGCCAACTTTCAAATTAATGGAAGATTTCTACTGGAAAAAAAAAAAAGTCCAGACTAGGTAAGGGGGTTGTGCAGTAAATTAACCACTATCTAATAACTTAATTTTGTGAGTAAGAAGCTTTGTATTTAAATTGTCTGACCCAATTCTTTTATTTTTACTTCTGTAAAATAACATTTTACTGACACTCATAGACAATTGACTAAAATTGGGGTCGTGGAAAACTCAAATTAATAGGCTAATTAGTGAAATTATTGAGACCAAAAGATTGTCCATTTAGCTGAGTCAGCTGCTATCCATATACAGTGTTAAGAGGAAAATTGAATAAAATGTTATGGAATTCTTTTAAGGCAGATCAGTCAAATTAGTGGAAAGAGCAACAATGAAAAAAGTAAGTGCATTGGTAGTTTTTCAGTGGATTTGAAATTTGTTGTTGTTTGTTTTTGTTGGTTTTTTTTCCCCTTACCTTCTTTCTTACCTTAGAAAAATGCAAACCATAATTTGAAAAGATGAATTGAAAACTGACAGATATGACTGTTCTCTTTCCTCTTCCTGGAACAAGACATTCCACAACTCACCCCTGATATTTTTACTGGTTATTTCTCAACTGAAATGTTCTTCTTCCTCTTCTTGGTTCTAATTTCCCTGAATTCCTTCCAACCCTTTTGTGGCCCTAATTGTTTCAGATTGAATATAAATAGAACTTATTTCTGTTTTTGCTTTTTTGTTTGTTTAGTTAGTTTGTTTGTTTTTCTGGTAACTGTGAGGGTCTTTTCCTCCTGGTTTGAATTTTTTTTTTTTTTTTTTTTGTTATGTGAAAAGGTAATTCTTTGCCTCTTTTCTTACTTAGGCTTAATCACTAAATAGGCATTGCCTCCCAAAGACCTTACCTAAAAAAACAAAAATTTAAACAAACAATCCAAAACAAAGAATAACAACAACAACAAAGAACAAACAAGGTGTTCCACAGCATCCAGGGCCATCTTCAATCACTCTAATCTAGATTTTTAGCATGAACACAGATGACACTGCAGGAGAAAGTAAGGCTGGCAACTTTTCATAGTCCTATTTTACTTAAATCCAATTCACTTGCAAATCATGATCACTTCTTTGAGATCATGTTTATCTTGAAGAACAATGGACAAACAACAACAATAATAAGTCCCTTCTTACATCACACCTTCTACCAGGAATCAAATTTTAGTGTTTCCAGGTAGGGAAAAAAAAAAAATTCTGCAAGCAGACAGAAGCAAAAAACCTGTTAGATATCAAGAAAATGTTGTTAGGATGACATAGGATTGGATTACTGCTACAAAGGAGAGAAATGTTTGCAATCATAAGATTAAACCAAGAATAATTTGCCCAGTAAAAGTGAGTATAATTCTATAAGGAAAAAAATGTATCTTTAATGAAATAGAAACCTTTGAAGCAATACTGATGAAAAAACATAAATTTAAGTGAGAAACTTTGAAATGCAAACACAGCAGACAAGAAAAATATTTTAAAAGTCAATTTGTTTGAAAATAAAAGTGTGAAATGTTCACATTTTAATAGTGTAGGGGGGGGGGGGAATCTGTCCCTTCATAGCCCTTATTTCAATACAGAAGGTCTGCATGTTCTTTTGTTATATTTTGGTGATCTTAAAAAAAAAAGAAAGAAAGAAAGAAAAAGGAGGGTTAAAAAATTAATAATGGAGAAAGGTTGAACTAAATTAGTATTTTACATAATTGAGAAAGAATAATATTATATTAACATAGGAAAAAAGGGTGAGGACAAGAAACATCTCTCCAACTTCATTTCCATGTGAATCAATCAGAGAATAGAATTCTCTCTTTCGCTCTCTTTTTCTCTCCCTCTATCTTTGTCTCTCTCTCTCATACATACACATACAAACACAGAAAGAAGGAGAAAGAAAGAAAGAGGGAGAGGGAGAGAGGGAAAGAGAAGGGGAGAGAGAGAGAGAGAGAGAGAGAGAGAGAGAGAGAGAGAGAGAAAGAGAGAACAGCATAAAAATATAGTCATCTCAACTGAAGAACAAAGGGAAACTAAGAAAAAGAAATAAGGAATAAGGTGGGTATAAATGTAGAGAGAAAATTATTCATTATCAAAAGGAACTCTAGTGTCAGAAGGTGAACTGTGGGTGTGGGTGTGGGTGGCTTAAAATGGGAAGGAAGCATTAATAAATAGTGAATGTAGTCTAGGCAGAGGAAAAAGAAAAGAGCCAAAGGAACAGAAGAAAATTATTTCAAGTATAGCTCAGTTGTGCTGAGAATCCACCTATTTCTCTATCATTTCCCTTTTTTTAAATCAATAAAGCTTGGTATGTGGGGAGGAGCAAAATGAGAAAAAACATAAAGAATATGGCAGAAAGAAATACAGTTAAATTTGAATATTAATGAATTCACCCATAAAATTGAAGAGTAGCCGATATAATGGAAAGAAAAATCCAGTATTATAATGTTTACAAGAAATGCATTTGAAATATGAAAATATATAGACATAAAATAAAAGACTAGAACAAAATCTATTATGCTTCATGATAGCTTAAAAAGCAATATAGTAATCACATTCTTAGTCAAGAGAAGAAAAAAGAAAAAGATTTGATTAAATAAGATAAAACAAGAGAATTATATTATATTGAAAGTTACCACAGACAAAGGATTAGTTTCAATTTTTTAAAATTTTTTGTATACCAACTTGCATGCATTTGAATGAGAAAAAGCTTAATTACTTATGAGGAGAGAGTACAATTATTATAACTGAAGATGTAAATGTCCTCTGTTTTAGACTAAACAAATCTAATTCTTAAAAAAGGAAAGAAGTTGAAGGCCTGAATAGAACTTTAGAAAATTTAGAAATGATAGAACTCTAATAATTACTGAAAAGTAATTAAAAGTAGTATTTATATACTACAATAATTTATAATCCTTTTACAGAAATCCCTTTGTAAAAACCATATATCACTAAACAAAAGCCTAAAAAGAAAACAAAAAAGAAGTATTAATCACATATGAAACTGATAAAAATAGAATACATTTATATTTCATAAAAAGCACTCGCTATTGGAAAAATGATCAAAAATTAATTGGAGAAAAAATATAACTTCACCCTAAAAAAAAAAAAAAAAAGAGTCATTTCATTGATCCAAGATGGTGGAACAAGCAGGCAATCACTGCAATTCTCCCATGTTTACCTCCAGGAAATCTTAAAAAGTGTCATAAGACAGGTCCTGAAGCAGTGGGACCAACAAGAAGATGGGGTGAAACAATCTAATAGCCCAGGAATTTTGGAGTATCAGAAGGGGGATCTGTTTCACTGGGGTAAGAGGGGGTGGAGTCCATGACAAGATGATGACCAATGAGTTGGCAGCAAGCCTCATCTCAGTAAATCAGCAGGAATCCTTAAATCACAGTGTGGTGAAAGATCCCCCTCTCCCCATGTGACTGACATATCAAGGAGAGATCATGAACTCCTCTTCTGGGAACCACCATGTGCTTCGATATAACCCCAGGAAGAGAGGTATCCTCCAGTGGCCTGAGCTAGCAATTATTCTCTAGTGGCCAGATTTCTAGGGGCTTTGGTGGGGCTGGAGTTGACAGGCATCCTTCATCATTTGCTTTAGTGTAGCCCCATGGAAATGCAGAAACACTCCACTGGGCCTCAAGCCTGAACACTACCAATAGGATCACAGGTTAGCATCAAATAAATTGCCGGAACTTTACATCCTCCAACAGTAGCAGTCTATCCCAACCCACTCTCTCAATGCAGCACCAGATGGGAGAGTCCCCCATGTGCCTGAGGACCAATATTAGTGCTGCACGAGGTAAAAAGCCAGGGTCTATAGCCACTGGCACAAGAAGTCCGAAACAGTACTCCTCTCATTTGGGGAGCAGAACTCAAACATGAAGATGAGGAAAAGATGAATAGAAAACTACAAAAAAGGAATCTAACTAGAAACAGTTATTATGGTGGCAGGGAAGACCAAAATACAAACTCAGAAGAGAACAAAAATGTCAAAACTGCTATGACAAAACCCTAAAGAAAAATGGAAAATGGTTTCAAGCTCAGAAAGAAGTAATAAAAGAGCTGAAAAGAGGGGACTTAAAAATTACATAAGACTCTTCATACAAAAAAAAAATTGGGAAAAGATAAGAGAATGATGAAAGAAAATCATGAAAAACCAGTCAACAGTTTGGAAAACTGCTTAAAAAGTAGAATTTGGTCAAATAGAAATATACAATTGCACTAAAGAAAATAACTCATTAAAGAGTACAATTGGCCAAGAAGCTTCTACATTAAAAGATCAGAGGACTTGGAATATGATATTCAAGAGAGCAAAGGAGCTAGGATTAGAACCAAGGATCACCTATCCAGAAAAATTGATTATATTCCTTCAGAGGGGAAAAAAAAGTAGACATCGAATGAAATAAAAGAATTTCAATCACTTATTATGAAAAGTCCAGAGCTGAATAGAAAATATGACTTTCTAATAAAGGACATAGGAGAAGCAGGAAAGGAAGATCAGAAGGTTCTGAATAAGGTTAATCTGTTTATATTCTTATAGGGAAGAATGATACGTGTAACTCATAAGAATTTTCTCATTTCTCATTAATATCATTATATATAAACAGAGAGTACAGATGTGAGTTGAATTTAAAGGGATAATATCTTTTAAAAATAAAATTAAGGGATGAGAGGAATGCACTTGGAAAAAAAGGGAGAGGGAGAGGTAGAATGGTATAATTATCTGGCATAAAAGAAACAAGAAAAACATTTAAAGTGGAGGGGAGAGAGAGTGAATGAACCTTACTCTCTTCAGAATTGGTTCTCAAAGGAAATAACATATACACTCAATCAGGTGTTGAAATCTATCTTATCCTGCAGGAAAGTTGGAGGGGAAGGAGGTATGAGAATGTGGAAGGGTGCTAGAAAGGAGGATATATTAGAGGAGGAGTTAGAAGCAAAACACTTTTGAAGGAGGTTCAGGGTAAAAGGAGAGAGAGAATAGAACAAATAGAGGAAATATAGTTAGCAATAGTAATTATGCAATATATTTTCAAACAAATTTCTCTGATGCATAGAGAACTGAATCAAATCTGTGAAAAGTAAGAGTCATTCCATCACTGATAAATGATCAAAAGATATGAACAGTTTTCATATGAATAATCAACTAGTTATAGCCATATGAAAAAAGTATTCTGATTGACTTTTTTTTGAGAATCTTTCTATAATTATAAATTTATTTGGACACTTCAAGATTTTTACATGCTATTGCAATGGTATCCTAATTCAAACATTTTTCATTCTTGAGGGGGCACAGTTCTTCTCGCCATAACTTTTTTTTGTTATAGCTTTTTATTTACAAGATATATGCATGGGTAATTTTTCAGCATTGACAATTGCAAAACCTTTTCTTCCAATTTTTTCCCTTCTTTCCCCCACCCCCTCCCCTAGATGGCAGGTTGACCAATATATGTTAAATATATTAAAGTATATGTTAAATACAATATATGTATATATATCCATACAGTTATTTTGTTGTACAAAAAGAATCGGACTTTGCAATAGTGTACAATTAACCTGTAAAGGAAATCAAAAATGCAGGTGGACAAAAATAGAGAGATTGGGAATTCTATGTAGTGGTTCATATTCATTTCCCAAAGTTCTTTCGCTGGGTATAGCTGGTTCAATTCATTACTGCTCTATTGGAAGTGATTTGGTTCATCTCATTGTTGAACATAGCCATGTCCATCAGAATTGATCATCATATAGTATTGTTGTTGAAAAATATAATGATCTCCTGGTTCTTATCATTTCACTCAGCATCAGTTCATGTAAGTCTCTCCAGATCTTTCTGAAATCATCCCGCTAATCATTTCTTACAGAATAATAATATTCTATAACATTCATATGCCACAATTTATTCAGCCATTCTCCAATTGATGGGCATCCATTCAGTTTCCAGTTTCTGGCCACTACAAAGAGGACTGCCAGAAACATTCTTGTACATTCAGGTCACTTTCCCTTCTTTAAGATCTCTTTGGGATATAAGCCCAGTAGTAACACTGCTGGATTGAAAGGTATGCACAGTTTGATAACTTTTTGAGCATAGTTCCAAATCGCTCTCCAGAATGGAATTGTATTCACAATTCCACCAACAATGTATCTGATTGACTATTGATAGGAGAAATGCAAATTAAAACAAATCTGAATTATGACCTCATAATTATTAGATTGAATAATGGGCCAGAAAAGGAAAATAACAAATGTTGAAGGGAATGTGGGGAAATGAGACGTTAATGAATTGTGGGTAGAATTATGAACTGATTCAACCATTCTATAGAGCAATTTGGAACTTTGGCAAAAGGCTATAAAAGTATGCAAAACATTTGACCTAACAATATCACTGCTAGACATATATCCTAAAATAGATTCTTAAAAGGAAAAGGACCTATATGTATAAAAATATTTATAGCAGCTTTTTTTCTCAGGGAAAAGAATTGGAAATTGAAGGAATGCCCATCATTTGAGTAATGACTGAATAAATTATGGTATGTGATTATGATAGAATATTGTTGTGGGAAATGCTGAAGAAATGCTTTCAGAAAAACTTAGAAAGACTTCCATGAGCTCGTGCAAAGGGAAATATACTATGTACAAAATAATAGCAATGTTCTGGGATCATTATCTATGAATGAGTTTGCTATTTTGAGAAATAAAGTGATTTAAGATTACTCTAAAGGATTTATGATGAAAAATGTTATCCATACCCAGAGAAAGAATTGATTGTCTGAATATATATTGAAGCATACTTTTTAAAACTTTATTTTTATTGATTTTTTTTTTGAGAAGGAGCATCTATGTCTTTTGCAACATGACTTTTATGGAAATGTTTTACATAATTTCACAAGTGTCTTCTCAACGTGGAGTGGAATGGGAAGAAAAGGAGAGAATCTGGAATTTAAAAATTTAAAAACAAATGTCAAAATTGTTTTTGTTTTTTTTTCCTTGTGATTTTTCCCTTTAGTTTTGATTTTTCTCTGCCAACATGATTCATTAAGAAATATATATTTAAAATTAATATTCATGTATAAGCAGAAAAATAAAACAATAAAAAAGAAAAAATGAAAGTGGGTAGCAAAATGGATCAAAAATCAGAATCCTAAAATATGTTGTTTACCACAAACAATTAAAGCAGAGAGAAACAGTAAAAGTTAGGGGCTAAAACAGAATTTATTGTGCTTCAGTTAAAGTTAAAAAATAATCAGGAGGTAACAATCTTGATCTTAAATAATGTAAAAACAAAAATAGAACTAATTAAAAGAGACAAGGAAGGAAACTACATCTTTCTTAAATGGTGTGATAAACAATGAAGCAACATCAATATTAAATGCACACACATGTATATAACATATATATGTATGTATATAAATAACATACACATATATATGTGTGTGTATATATATATGTTATATATATATATTATATATATATATATATATATATATAGAGAGAGAGAGAGAGAGAGAGAGAGAGAGAGAGAGAGAGAGAGAGAGAGAGAAAGAGAGAGAGAGAGTAATATATCACCCAAATTCTTAAAGGAGACATTAAGTGAATTGAAGGAAGAAATGAATAGCAAAAGTATACTGGAGAGGACCTCAACTCTCTCTTCTCAGAACTCAGTAATTCCAACCAAAAATAACAAGAAAGAAACTAAGAAGATAAATAGAATAGAAGGCATCATAAGCAAATAGTAAGAGGAAGGAATAATCTACCTCTCAGATCTATGGAAAGGGGAAATAATTCATGACCTAATGAGATAAAGAGCAATACAAAATGGAAAGTAGATAATTTTGCTTGTGAACTAAAAACAAAAACATTTTATAAAAACAAAATCAATACAATCAAACTTAAAAGGAAGGAGAAATCTAAGAAACAATATTCATAGCATGTATCGCTGATAGAGATACCACTTTTCAAATATATATTGCATCATCAAATAAAAATGCAAAAATTCTGCAAATGATAAATGTTCAGAGAATATGAACAAGCAGTTTTCAAATGAAGAAATCAAAGATATTTATAGGAATATTTACATCCAGAAAGAGAACTATGGGCACTGAGTGTGGATCAAAGCAAAGTATTTTCAACTGTTGCTATAGTTGTTTACTTGTTTTTTTTTTCCTTTTTGAGCTTTTTTTTTTTTTTCTGGCCAATATGACAAATATTGAAATATTTTAAAAGAATTGAACATATATAACCTATATTATTCAGTTTGCTGTCTTGGGGAGGGGAGAAGTAAATAAGGGAGGGAGAAAAATTTGTAACAGAAAAATTTTACAAAAATGAATATTAAAAACTATATTTACATGTATTTGAAAAAAAAGTTAAAATATTTTTTTAAATTAAAAGATAGTGTTAGAAATCCAGTCAGAGGCTTGTAGCCACAGTCCAGAACAGTAACTGAACCCTTTAATTCTAACACAGCAGAATAGTGGAAAAATAGGCAAGGTACAAGAAGTCTAAGTCCAGCACAGAAAGTAAATTGCTAGTTCCAGAAAAGAGACAATGGTACAATTAGGCCAACTGATCACAGTGCAATGAGCAACAGCATCTGAGGCTACAATACACAATTCAGTGTCCAAGCCCCTGGGCCACAGCACAAGAATATTATTCCTGTCTAAGCCCCTATAACCCCGAGCTCAACTTTAAAATCCAGTAAATAGGCCAAAAAAAAAAAATGAGCAAGCAACAAGAATATAACACTGATCAAAGAAAGTAACTATGGTGACAGGGAAGATTAAAATGCAAATCCTATCAATAATAATATTGTTAAAATACTTATGTATAAATCTTCAAATAGGAATACGAATTATTCTTAAGACAAAAGAATCTTCTTGTGAGAGCTCAAATTCCAGAAGTAACAGATTAAGGAGAGAATACTGCAAGCAGCTAAAAAGAAACAATTCAAATATCTTAGAACTACAGTCAGGATTACAGAGGATTTAGCAGCTTCTACAATAAAAGATCAGAGGGATTAGAATATAATATTGCAGAAGGCAAAGAAGTTTGAATAACAACCAAGAATCAAAAAACATAGCAAAACTGTACATAATATTTCAGGGGAAAATGTGGTGAGCTTTTTCTTCTCAAAATACAGCCAGGTGATCAAAGTTCAGATCTTTTATTAGCCCGGTTAGCTTAGAGGCCTATCTCTCTGCTTGGTTCCAAGAGCTCTCTCCGAATGTCACCAAATCCAAAGGTCTGGTCCTTCAGCCTCTGCCTCAGTTTTCTTCAGCCTCCAGCCAGCTCCAACTCTTCATGTCATTCCGCTGAAATCTCGACTTGTAGCGTCTCCCTCTCTCCAGAACACTTCTGCCACCAGCCAGCCAAGTGGAAAATATTCTGCCTTGCCTCGGAGAGAGGGCTTCTGGCGTAACTCTACTGAAATCTCACGAGAGCTTCTGTCTGTTTCTTTTATCCAAGAGGGAGGAATTGTGGGATACGAGAGAGAGGGATTATGGGTTTTCTCCCATAGTGCTCTCTGGCCCAACGAGCTTCAAGGGAGGTGTGAACTCATTGAACTTAGTTCTACTTAGTACCTTGTTTCAGGTTCTGCCCAAAACATCTTCTTGTAAGATTAGATCAACTCTAATTAGTTAGCAGTTAGTAAGGATTCCAACATCTCCCCCTTTCTTTTGTTTTAAAACATAGGGGGTTTCTGAAGGGGTACACATAAATCCATCAATATGGGCCAGAACTTTGTAACAGATATACATGGTATACATAAATCCATCAATATGGGAGGCATTATACATAATTTACATGAGCACATAGCAATATAACACAGGCTAGTGGTAATGTAACAAATAACATGAATCAACATGAAAATTTTAACAATCTTTCATCTCAAGAAATCCAGTGATTCTTGCAATTGCTTAAAATACATAAGCCCATAGTAATATAACACAGGCTAGTAATAATGTAACAACATAAATCGACCTGAAAATTTACAAATGTCCATAAGTCCTAGAAATAGTCGATAAGGAATCCATTGTCCATTAGTTCATGCGCCAGGAATCTAATAATTCCTGTAAGCTCTGAAGTACTGCAAAAAGTCTCATCAACAATTTTTCATCTCAGGGAATCCAGTGATTCTTGCTGGTTTTTCAGGAACTGAAAGCTGAAGATTTTAAAGTTCTTTTGACAGTCTCATTGTTAGCCATCTGATTCCTTTTCACCTGTGGAAATATAAGCAGATCCTCTTCCCCAAGCAGTTAACCTATCTAATTCTCTTCTATTTACCACTTTTGGGATTTCTTCTCATCATCTGGTAATTACATTGGAGCTGTTTGCATTGGATGTTGTCTTGTTGTCTTAAAAGGCCTGTATTCTTCCCAACTGTAATCCTGATTGCTTTTCTGTTGGTTGATGACATCAGAGTTCTGAATTTCTAAAGTCTCTCTGGGTGTAACCTCAGCTGCTATCATGCCCCACCTGTCCTTTGATTGATACTTTAGAGCTGGGCCCTGCCTCTCATTCCTCTGGGTCAATATACATTTAGAGACCCAGTGAAAGCCTCCGTTACATTTTGGACATGGGGTTTTGGGTTTTCTCTCACCCTGTCTTCTCATTGTATCTCTGTATCTACATTGGGCTCTTAGATGTCCAATTTTTCCACAATGAAAACATCGACGAGTTTCTCTAGAATTCCTCTGCCAAGAAGGACCTTGTCTTTCCATGTTCATCATAGTCTGGGCATAATAAGCATTTGGGCCCACTGTGGCACAGCGTCTTATGATTTCCTCTAAAGGAGAATCTTTGTCTAGCCCCCATATAATTCTTTTGCAAACCTCATTGGCATTTTCCTTAGCCAAATGTTTAGTCATTATTTCTGTTGCTGCATTGTCTCCAATGGTTCTTATTACAGCTGTTTGTAAACGTCCCACAAAATCTGCAAAAGTTTCATTGGGACCTTGCTCTATTTTTGTGAAAGCATTATTTCCATCTTTCTGTCCAGGGAGAGAATTCCAAGCTTTTATTGCAGCCTTAGAAATTTGCTCATAGACTGTTATGGGATAATAAATCTGTTCTGAACTCTCTGCATAATTAACTCCATTCTCATCTGATTCGTCCTCCTTTTCACCTAGTAAAGTTGGCAATTCTTCCTCCTGTACTTTCCTTTTCATCATTCTATCACTTAAATAACTTCTTATAGCCAATTGTATTACATTATATGTATTAATTATTGAGTTAGGCCCATTTTTATCATAGAATTGACAAAGATCCTCTCCAACCAATTTCCATTCATTTAGATCTAATTCCTTATCAAGAGAGAAACAAGGACATATGTCCTTTACAGTTTGTAAAAGTTCAGTGATTTGCTGTAAACTTATAATTAAACCTTGGCTTTCCATAATTTTGACAATGCTCTCTAAACATTTTCCTTGAACAGAAACAGGCTGTTTTCTAAATATCTGTCCCATCTTAGCTGAAATTCTACTTTAACTCTTCTAACAAAATTTCTTTGTTGCACTCACCCTAATTTCTGGGTTGAAGTCTTTTCCACTGGATCAGGATCAGAGGCTTTTCCACTTGAATCAGGATCGGAGCTTTTCCACTGAAATCCACTGAGGGGTCTGTTTGCCCCACGTTCAGGGCGCCAAAATGTGGTGAGCTTTTTCTTCTCAAAATACAGCCAGGTGATCAAAGTTCAGATCTTTTATTAGCCCGGTTAGCTTAGAGGCCTATCTCTCTGCTTGGTTCCAAGAGCTCTCTCCGAATGTCACCAAATCCAAAGGTCTGGTCCTTCAGCCTCTGCCTCAGTTTTCTTCAGCCTCCAGCCAGCTCCAACTCTTCATGTCATTCCGCTGAAATCTCGACTTGTAGCGTCTCCCTCTCTCCAGAACACTTCTGCCACCAGCCAGCCAAGTGGAAAATATTCTGCCTTGCCTCGGAGAGAGGGCTTCTGGCGTAACTCTACTGAAATCTCACCGAGAGCTTCTGTCTGTTTCTTTTATCCAAGAGGGAGGAATTGTGGGATACGAGAGAGAGGGATTATGGGTTTTCTCCCATAGTGCTCTCTGGCCCAACGAGCTTCAAGGGAGGTGTGAACTCATTGAACTTAGTTCTACTTAGTACCTTGTTTCAGGTTCTGCCCAAAACATCTTCTTGTAAGATTAGATCAACTCTAATTAGTTAGCAGTTAGTAAGGATTCCAACAGGAAAAGATGAACCTTCAGTGACATAAGGAAGTTTAAAAAACTCCTAATGAAAATACCAAAACTAAAAGAAAATTTGATCTTCAAATACAAAACTTAAGAGAAGCACAATAAGGTAAACAGGAAAGAAAAGAAATGTTATCCAATATATTAAAATGTTTAGATGAGAAAATGATACTTTTAATTCTTGAAAACTGTGTATTTATGAGGAAAATTGTTTACTCATAAACAGAGAGTGTTGATATAAGTCAACTTATATATTAAAATATATATCATATATATTAATTAATAATTAATTAATATATATCAAAATATAATATTTTAAAAATTAAGACATGAAACAGGATTATAGTGGAATAAGAGGAAAGGGAAAGTAAGAATAGGATAAATTACTTCACACGAAGCGTTGCAAAATATCTATTAAAGTTTAGGGAAAGAAAAGGGGGGAGCATTATTTGAACCTTCTTCTCATCAGGTTTGGCTCAAAAAGGGAATAACATACACATTCAAGTGTAGACATTTATTTTACCCTAAAGGGAAATAGGATGAAAAAAGAGAAAGAAAAGGAAGGGGTGGATAGAAGGGAGTACAGACTTATGGAGGGGGTAGTCAGAAGCAAGCACTGGTGAGGAGGGAAGGGGTGAAAAAAAAAAGAGTAAAAAGTATAAGCAGGAAACAAAAATGAAATGAAATGAAATACACAGTTGGTAATCATGAGAGGAACTATCCTATAAAATGAAAGTAGATAGCAGAATGGATTAAAAGCAACAATCCTGCAATATGTTCTTTACAAAAAACACATCTGAAACAAACAAATACTCACATAATAAAGATAAAAGGCTTGACCAATATCTATTTTGAGTCAGCTGAAATTTATAAAAAAAGATAGGAATAGCAATTATGATCTCAAACAAAATAAAACAGAAAAAACAAAACAACAAAAAGGTCTAATTAAAAGAAATAAGGAAAGAAACTTCATCTTGCTAAAAATTACCATAGACAACAAAGTAATATCAACATTAAACATATATGCACCAAGTGGTATAACATCCCACTTCTTAAAGAAGTTAAGTGAATTTGCAGGAAAAATTAGAAAGCAAAACTATTGGAGGACTTAAATATTAATAAACAAAAAAGAAGTTAAGGAGATAGAATTTTAGAAAAGTTTAATATGAATGACTTCTGGAGATAGGGAGAGAATAGGGATAGAAAGAAGTATAATTTTTTTCTAAGTAGTACACAGCTCTTACACAAAAATTGACCAAGTATTAGGACATAAATCCTCATAATCAAATGCAGAAAAGGCCAAAATATGGTTCTTTGGTCTTAAAACAAATTCATATTTCCTTTTGAAGATTTATACATAAGTATTTTTACAATTTTATTTCTGGCTGTCTTTCTATTTTAATCTTCCCTGTCACCATAGTAACTTTCTATGATCAAAGGCCTTGTTGTTGTTGTTGTTGTTGTTTTGCCTATTTCCTAGATTTTACAGTTGACCTCTATTTTTGGGACACAGGAGGCACCCTTTCAACCTTCTTGTGTTGTGGCTCAAGGGCCTAGCCAAGACTTTATGTGCTGGAGTCTCAGATGGCAGCTTACTCATTGCACTCGGGGGATAATATCATATGAAATTATGCTGTTGGCAAAAAACAAATCATAATTTAATCAATAATTTCATCAAAGACAATGACAATTATGAGACAACATACTAAAATTTATGGCATGAAACCAAAGCCATTATTATGGGAAATCTTATATTTCTAAATGCTAATATGCATAAAAGAGAAAAGAGAGGCAATCAATGAATTGAAGTAACTTCCAAAAGCACAAAAAATTCCTAATTAAGTAAATATTAGAAATTCTTAGAATCAAAGGAGAGATTAACAAAACTGAATTTAAGAAAATTCCTGAAGTAACAACAACAACAACAACAACAAACCTAGGACCTGGGGGGGAAAAAAAAAAGATAAACCTTTGGTTAATTTGATTTAAGAAAGAGAGAGAGAGAAGAAAATCAAATCGCCAGCATCAAAAATCATAAGGGTGAATTCATCACTGATGGAAAGGAAATTGAATCAATAATGAGAAGCTATTTTGCCCACTTATATTCCAGTAAATCTGACATTCTTTTAAAAAAGTCAATGGATATTGACAAAAAGACAAGTTGCTCAGATTAAAAGAAGTGGAAATAAAATACTTATAAGACTTCCTTTAAAGGAGGAGGCGGATCAAACAGGATGTTAATGAACTCTTTAAGAAAAAACTCCAGGACCAAATGGATTTACAAGTGAATGCTGCTGAACATTTAAAGAACAATTAAATATTATCTAAACTATTTGAAAAAAATAGGCAAAAAATAGGAGTCTTAGCAACTTATTTTTATGATTCAAAATGATGCTGACACCTGAACCAGGAAGAGTCAAAACAGAGAATGGAAATTACAGACCAATTTCCTAATTAATATTGATGGAAAAATTTTAAATGAAATATTAGCAAAGAGATGACAGCAATTTATCACAATACATTTTGAGCAGATGGAATTTATATTAGGAATGTGAGAAGTCAATGTTAAGAAAATCATCAGTAGACTTTTTCATATCAATGCCAAACAGAAATCATATGATAATTTCCATAGGGGATTAAAAAAAGAGCTTTTGCTTTTATTTAAAAAAAAATACAGTACCCATTCCTATTAAAAACACTAGAGAGTACAGGAATAAAGTTTTCCTTAAAATGACAAGTATAACCTATCTGAAACTATTAGCAAACATCAAACACAGAGGGGATAACATAGGAATCTTCTTGTTAGATAAGCAGTGCTGCACGGATGCTTGCTATTACCACTACTGCTCAATTTTGTACTAGAAATGTTAGCTTTAACAATAAAAAAAATGAAATTGAAGGAATTAGAACAGGCAGTAAAGAAAAAAAATACTATCACTTTTTGCAGATGATATTATAATATTTAGAGAATCCTAGAAAATTAATAAAAATACTTGAAATAAATAACAATATTTTTCAGATTTGCAGGGTATAAACTAAATCCACATATCATCAGTATTTCTATGTATTGCTAACAAAGTCCAGAGGAAGAGAAAAAAAGAAATATTCTATTTAAAATAACTGTAGACAATATAAATATTTGGGAGTATACCTGTCAAGATAAACCCCAGAACTATATGAACACAAATGCAAAAAATTTTTTTCACACAAATAAAGTCAGATATAAATAATTAGAATGATATTAATTACCCATGAGTATGTCAAATTATTATAATAAAATTATTATTATAATTAAATTAATTTGCTCATCCATTGCCATACCAATCAAAATTCCCCTCAAAAATTATAAAACTAGAAAAAATAGTAAAATTTATCTAGTAGAATAAATGGTCAAATCTATCAAGGGAATTAGTGAAAAAAAATGCAAAGGAAGGGGACCTATCTATACCAGATTCAAAACAATCTTATAAAGTGGTGATAATCAAAACTATTTGGTATTGGTTAAGAAATAGAGGGGTGAACACAAGACAGAGTATTCAAGGATTATGGTAATTTACTGTTTGACAAATCCAAAGACTGTCACCTCTGGGAAAAACTCAACCATTGTAAGGAAACCAACATTGTAAGGAAAATTTAAAATAGTATGGCAAATAAAAGATTATAAAACCTGGGCATACCCTTTGATCCAGCAGTGTTTCCACTGCATTTACATCCTGAAGAGATCACAAAAAAGAGAAAAGAATCCACATGTGCAAAAATGTTTCTAAAAGCCCTTTTTGTAGTGGCAAGAAACTAGAAACTGAGTGGATGCCCAATAGTTAGGGAATGTCCTAATAAATTATGGTAAATGAGTGTAATTGAATACAATTGTTCTACAAGCAATGATGAGTAGATTGATTTCAGAAAAGCCTGGAAAAAATTTACATGAATTGATGCTAAGTGAAGTAAGTTGAAACAAGACAAAATTGTACACAAAAATTGTGTGATGATCAACTTTGATGAACTTGGCTCTTTTTAACAATGAGGTAATTCAAAGCAATTCCAATAACTCTGTGATGGAAAGAACCATCCACATCCAGAGAGAGCATTATAAAGACTGAATGTGAATCACAGCTTGAGAAGTATCTTTGCATGTATTTTGAAGAATAAAAAAAAGCTATAATTATAGAAAATAGTGTGACAGACACTAGACATAGGCAAACATCTCACACTTTATAGCAAGATAAGTTTCAAATGGTAAATGATTTAGACATAAAGAGTTATACTAAAAGCAAAAATATGTATCAAGCAATGATATATATCACTGATCTTATCACATCCATAAGAAGGAAAAAATTTGTGACAAAACAAGAGACATAGAACATTATGAAATACAAAATTGATCATTTTGATTACATAAGATTTTAAGTCTTTGCACAGAAAAAACCAATACATCCAAAATTAGAAGGGAAACAGAAAGTTGAGAAAGAATCTTTAAATAAGTGTCTCTAATAGACACTTCATTCCTCAAATATATTAATAGAGTTTTCATTCCTCAAATATATTAAGTACTGAGTCAAATTTATAAGAATGTGAGTCATTCCCCATTTGACAAAGGGTCAAAAGATATGAACAGTTTTCAGAAGAAATTAAGGCTATTTATAGTCATATGAATAAATGCTTTAAATCACCATTGATTAGAGAAATGCAAATTAAAACAATTCTGAATTACTCCTTATACTTATCAGCTTAATTAATATGATAGAAAAGGCAAATGATAAATATTGTAGAGGATATAGAAAAATTGGAAAACTAATGCTTTGTTGGTGTAGTTGGGCACTGATGCGATAATTCTTGAAAACAATTTGGAACAATTGCATACCCTTTGGTCCAGAAACACCACTACTAGGTCTGCATTACAAAGATGTCAAAAAATAGAAAGGGTATACATGTTCAAGAAAAAGTAAAAAATGAGGTGATGACCATCAATTGGGAAATGACTGAACAAATTGTGGTATATGAATATAATGAAATGCTATTGTGTGGTAAGAAATGTTGAGAAGGTGGATTTTAGAAAAAACTTCAAAAGAATTACATGAACTGATGATAGGTTAAGTATGCAGAACCAGGAGAATATTATATACTGTGTGACAAAAGCATTGTGAACAACTAACTTTGATAGATTTAACTCTTCTTAGCAATACAATGAATGATTCAAGATAATTTGAAAAGACACATGATGGAAAGTGTTATCCACATTAAGAGAAAGGACTATGGAGTCTGAATACAGATTAAATCATACCATTTTATTTTTTAAATTATTGTTATTTATTTTATATTTTCCCCAGTTATATTCAAAACAACTTTTTACATTTTTTTAAATTGAGTTCTAAATTCTCTCCTTTATCCCCACCCATAATTAAGAAACCATATATGAAATTATTCAAAACATTTTTGTAAAAGTCAAGTTGTAAAAGAAAACAGATCTCCTACCCTAATGAAAATAAAAATACTAAAGAGAGGATTAAACTATGTTGGATTTAGAAGAATTGAATAAATTTAACCTGTATTGGATTACCTGCTCTCTAGGGAGCAAGCTTATAAGGGAGAAAAATTTGGAACCCAAGATTTTCAGAAGAGAGAGAGAAAAGAGAGAATGCTTCAATCTGTATTCAGACACAATTGATTCTTTCTTTGCATATGGATAGGATTTTTCCTGATAAGTCCTTCTGATAAGTCATGGATTATTGAACTACTGAAAATAGCAAAGTAATTCACAGCTGGTCATCCCAGAACATTGAAATTACTTTGTACACAATACACTCCACTTTGTTGAATTCATGGAGTAGCCTCCAGGTTTGTTTGTTTGTTTTTCCCTGAGAGCATCATAAGCATAATTTCCCATAGAACAATAATATTCCATCATAAACATATACCACAGTTTATTGAGCCATTCCCCAATTGGTGGGCATCCTCTCAATTTTCATTTTGTTTTTGCCCTGAGAAGAGAGATGCTATGAATATTTTTTGTACATGTAAGTCATTATGTTTTTTTTTTTCAAATCACTTCTGGTATTCAAGCCTAATAGTGGTGTTGTTAGGTCAAAGTTATACACTAATTTGTAGCCCTTTAGGCACAGATCATATCTTTTAGTCATTTATCAACTGGGGCATAGATCTTATTTTTTATGAATTTAACTAATTCCCCTCTATGAGAAATGAGACTTTAAAAAGAGAAACTTGCTTCAAAATTTTTTAAAATAATTATTGCTAAGTGTATTTCCTTCTTACATTTTTTTCTCTCTCTTTTCACTTTGTCCTTCTTCAAAAGTGTGTTGCTACTGACCACTCACTTCCCCAATACGCCTCTCTATCACTCTGTTCCTTCAAATATTCCATCCCCCTCCTATTTTCCTGTGGCATAAGATAGATTTCTGTACTCATATTGAGTATGTAGATTATTTCCTCTTTGAGCCAATTCTGATGAGAATAAGTTTCATTCACTCACACACTCCCCTTATTTTCCTTCATTGTAAAACGTGTTTCTTGCCTCTTTTTTAAATGGAAGATGATTTGCACCACTCTACTTTTCCCTTTCCTTTTCTCCCAGTATATTCCTTTCTCACCCCTTAATTTCACCCTATTTTAGAAAAAAAAATTATCTCTTCATATTCAACACACACCTGTGAACATCATCTACATATTCTCCTTCTAACTGTCATAATAATGAGAAAATTCTAATGAGTTACAAGGATCATCTTCCCATGTAGGAATGTAAACATATAAATCTTATTAAATCCCTTAAAGATATCACTTTCCTAGTTACATCAATTTCCTGGTTACATTCTTATGCTTCTCTAGAGTCCTGTATTTGAAAATCAAATTTTCCATTCAGTTTCTTTTCATCAAGAATGCTTGGAAATTCTCTGCTGCTTTGAATGATGACCATTTCCTGAAGGAGTATACTCAGTTTTGCTGAGTAGATTATTATTGGTTGTAATGTTAATTCCATTGCTCTCTGGAATATTACTATATTCCAAACCCTCCAGTCCTTTAGCTTAGAAGCTGCTGAATCTTGTGTTATCCTGATGATTGTGTTATCCACTATATTTGAAATTTTTTTTCTTTCTGGATGTTACAATATTTCCTCCTTGATTTGGGAGTACCAGAATTTGACTATAATATACCTAGAAGCTTTTATTTTAGCTTCCAAAAGATCCATGGTTTCTTTAAATTTCTATTTTACCTTCTGGTTCTAGAATGTCAGGGTAACTTTCCTTGATAATTTCTTGAAAGATGATATCCAGGTTTTATTTTTTTTTTTGATCATGACTTTTGGATATACCAATAAATTTTAAATTATCTGTCCTAGAACTATTTTCCAAGTTAATTTTATTTTCCGATGAGATATTTCATTTTTTTCTATTATTTTTCTTTTTTTTCTTGATTTTGCTTTTTTGTAACTTGGTTTCCCAAAAAGTCATTAGTTTCCATTTGCTCAATTTTGGTTTTTTAAGGAATTATTTTCCTAGTTGAACTTTTGTACCTCCTTTCCCAATAGGCCAATTGTGCTTTTTTTTTTTTTTTAATAGTTTTTTATTTACAAGATATATGCATGGGTAATTTTTTAGCATTGACCCTTGCAAAACCTTTTGTTCCAATTTTTCACATTCTTCCTCCCCATTCCCTCCCCCAGATATCAGGTAGACCGATACATGTTAAATATGTTAAAATAAATAGTAAATACAACACACACACACACACACACACACACATATGTATATGTGTATATATATATATATATATATATATATATTATATATATATATATGTAGTTATTTTGCTGCACAAGAAGAATCAGATTTTGAAATAATATACAATTAACCTGTGAAGGAAATCAAAAATGCAAGCGGACAAAAACAGAGTGATTGCAAATGCTATATAGTGGTTCACACTCATTTCCCAGAGTTCTTTCACTGGGTGTAGCTGGTTCTATTCATTATTGAACAAATGGAACTGATTTGGTTCTTCTCATGGTTGAAGAGAGCCACATCCATCAGAATTGATCATCTTATAGTATTGTTGTGGAAGTATATAATGGTCTCATCATGGCATCAGTTCATGTAAGTCTCTCCAGGCCTTTCTGAAATCATCCTGTTCGTCATTTCTTACAAAACAATAATATTCCATAACATTCATATACCACAATTTATCCAACCATTCTCCAATTGATGGGCATCCACTCAGTTTCTAGTTTCTGATCACTACAAAGAGGGCTGCCACAAACATTCTTGCACATATAGGTCACTTTCCCTTCTAGCCAGTAGTAACACTTCTGAATAAACTACTGCACAGTTTAATAATTTTTTGAGAATAGTTCCAAATCACTCTCCAGAATGGCTGGATGTATTCACAATTCCAACAACAATGTATCAGTATCCCAGTTTTCCCACATCCCCTCCAACATGCTGCATTATCTTTCCCTGTCATTCTAGCCAATTTGACAGGTGTGTTATCTTAATTTGCATTTTTCTGATTAATAATGACTTGGATCATCTTTTCATATGGCTAGAAATAGTTTCAATTTCTTCATCTGAGAATTGTCTGTTCATATCCTTTGACATTTATCAGTTGGAGAATGGCTTGATTTCTTATAGAGTCAATTCTTTATATATTTTGGAAATGAGGCCTTTATCAGAACCTTTGATTGTAAAAATGTTTTCCCAGTTTATTGCTTCCCCTCCAATCTTGTCTGCATTAGTTTTGTTTGTACAAAAAGTTTTCAATTTGATATAATCAAAATTTTCTATTTTGTGATCAATAATGATCTCTAGTTCTTCTTTGGTCACAAATTCCTTCCTCCTCCACACGGCTGAGAGGTAAAGTATCCCATGTTCTTCTAATTTATTTATATTCTCATTCTTTATGGCTAGATCATGAACCCATTTTGACCTTATCTTTTTGTACAGTTTAAGTGTGGCTCAATGCCTAGTTTCTGCCATGCTAATTTCCAATTTTACCAGCAGTTTTTGTCAAACAGTAAATTCTTATCCCAAAAGCTGGGATCTTTGGGTTTGTCAAACACTAGATTATTAAGGTTATTGACTATTTTGTCTTTTAAACCTAACTTATTCCACTGATCAACTAGTCTATTTCTTAGCCAAAAGCAAATGGTTTTGGTTATAAATGCTTTATAATATAATTTTAGCTCTGGTACAGCTAGGCTATATCTAGGCAATTATTAATTGTGTCTATGATGTGCTGTTTCACCCAATCATTCTTTAGGATGAGATTATTTAGTTTCCAATTACTGTTTGGTCTATTTATCCCTAGCTTTTTGTTGAATGTAATTTTTATTGCATCGTGATCTGAATACATTTGCTATTTTTGCCTTTCTGCATTTAATTTTGAGGTCTTTATGTCCTGATATATGTTCAATTTTTGTATAGGTTTCATGGACTGCTGAGAATAAAATGTACTCCTTTCTGTCTCCATTTCATTTTCTCCAAAGATCTATCATATCTAACTTTTCTAGTATTCTATTTACCTCTTTGACTTCTTATTTTTTTTGTGCTTTGATTTATCTAATTCTGAGAATGCAAGGTTGAGATCTCCCACTATTATAGTTTTGCTGTCTATTTTTTCTTGCAGTTGTTCTTAATTTCTCTTTTAAGAATTTAGATGCTACACCACATGGCGCATATATGTTTAATATTGATATTGCTTCATTATCTAGGCTACCCTTTAGCAAGATATAGTGCCCTTCTTAATCTCTTTTAATTAGATCAATTTTTGCTTTTGCTTGATCTGAGATAAGGATGGCTACTCCTGCTTTTTTGACTTCACCTGAAGCATAATAGATTCTGCTCTAGCCTTTTAAAAACCTTTATTCTATATATATCACCCTGCTTTAAAGGTGTTTCCTGCAAATAACATATTTTAGGATTCTGGCTTTTGATCCAGATTGCTATTTCCTTTGTTTTATGTGATAGTTCATCCCCTTCACATTTATAGTTAAAACTACTAATTCTGTATTTTCTGCCATCTTATTATCCCCGGATTATACTTTTCTTTTCCTTTCCCCACTTACCCTCCCCTCCAGTATTAAACTTATGGGCACCACTTACCTCATGCAGCTCTCCCTCTTTAGAATCCCTTCCACCCCCTTTGAATCCCTTCCCTTTTCTTATACCTTTCCCTTGCTTTTCTGTATTCCCTTATATCTGGCCTACCCTTTTCCTTTTCCCTAACTCTCTTTTAAAATCCTTTTTGAATTCTTCCAAAAGAATCTTGTAAAATGGAGACCAATTCATATCATCCTTTGGGGCTTCTTTTGGAGACTTTTTGCTTTAATTTTGAAGTCTATTCTCTGTTTCCCTAAAATCTATTTATGGTAAGAGCACTTTTTGCTTTTTTGCTCATTTTTAAAAGTTGTGTTCTACTCTTAGGGCAAAGAGGAAATTGTCCCAAATTTCCTCTATAGCCAGCTGTGGCTTCATGCTGCCTTGGGGACAGTGCTGCTAGCTTCCTTCTTGTTCTGAGTGGGCTTGGCCAAGTCCTGCATTTTCTGAGGTGCAGGGACTCATTATTTGCCTTTTTTAATTCCACTGGATGTCTCACAGCTAGTCTTCTAATCCATTACCTTATGAACTAAGACAGAGTAGCCCACACAACTGTATTTTGGCTAAGAAAACCTTGGTAGATTCTGCTGGCACATGGGCAGCACATCACCCATGCTCCTTGTGCTGCACCTTCACTCAGTTGCCTCCCCTTCCTTCCCACCCTAATAAAACATTCCTTTTCTGAAGTTCTTCCAAAAATATCTTCTGCTAGTAATTTGTTACACTCCAAATATTTGTCTGTTCTGTCACTCCAAAACCAATTCAGAGTTTTGATCTGGTGTTGATCTGAGGGAACCCAGAAAGAATTCATTTAAAGATATGTCTCCTCTCTGTCGTCTTGGTTCTGCTCCCTTCCTTTTATTTATGCAGCATTGGAGCTATTATAAATATATTCAAACATCTCTGACAAAATATGGGAGGTATAATTGCCATCCTTCTTTATAAATTCTCAGTCTCTTCAGATAGAGAAGATATTAGATTGGAATTTAGGAATTAGAAATTGGAATTAAAATTAGAAGGAATTTAGCTAAATTCCTATAGAGGACATTCCTAGATGCAAGTCCACAACTTCCCTCCAACTTAAGAACCAGGCAATCTGCTGTTCTCTGTTTTGTTGTTGTTGTTTGTTTCTTTGTTTTGGGAATTGTTTTTAACTTTTTTTTTTTAATCAACTTGATTGGATATAATATCTTACCTGCAATCCTGGCTACCAGGCCACTTAGAATCATTTCTTGGCACCTGAAAGTGAGAACAAGGAACACAGAATAAACATAAATACTTCCAGGGCCAATTCATGACTGATGGAAGGGGCAGGATGGAGGTAAGCAAGGAAAGCCATGTCTTCCTCTCACTAACTTGGTTCATAATAAATCCACAGACCTCAGTCACAGATATGTTGGAAAAGTACACAATTGAAAAAGGAAGAATGAGTGTCTTACCACTTTTAAAGATAGGGCAGCCAATCAAACAGGTACCTCCAACTGTATGACAGGGGATTCAGTGAATTGATTCCATGTTAGGCAACTTAGATATGTTCAAAACAAGCATATACATTTCTGCTTCTTTGAAATTTCACATCCCAGCAATTAGAAAAAAGGTATATTTTAAAATTATATATATTATTTAACCCCATTTTAAAGCTGTTCTCTATGAATTCTGAGGATATATATGCAAGTTCCTTTAACTTGTTTCTTCCTTTAACTTCTTTAAATTATAAGGAAATTGAAGTCTCAATTACTATATACAATCACACATGCACAGATGAAAATAATGCCCAAACAAAAATGTTTACAGATTAATAGAGCAAAGAATATTTCATAATGTTCTCCAAATAACCTAACAAAAGGGAATGAATTTTCTAAAGTTTACCAATTATATCTTATTTATTTATAAATTATTTTTTGATTATGCATGTATATCCTTTGTTTTATATACTTACTTATGAATTACATTGGGTTAGGAAAAAAAAAGAACAAGAGGGGAAAACCATGAGAGAAAAAGAAAACAGAAGAAAAAGAAAAAAAAAACTTAGCATATATTGATTTACATTCAGTCTCCATCATCCTTTCTCTGAATATTGATGGCCTTTTCCATCCAAAGCTTACTGAAGTTGCTTGGAATCACTGAACTGCTGAGAAGAACCAAGCCTGTTATAGTTAATCATCCAAAAATCTTGCTGTTATTATGTACAGTGTATTCCTGCTTCTGCTTGTTTCACTCAGCATCAGTTCATTTTTATCTTTCTAGGACTTTCTAAAACCAGTCTGTTCATTATTTTCTATAGAACGAAAATATTTAATTACTTTCATATACCATAACATTCCCAATTGATGTGCATCTGCTCATTTTCCACTTCTTTGACATCAGAAAAAGAGCTACTATAATTATGTGCATGTGGATCCCCCATTATTTCTTCTTGCTTAGCTTTATAGGGTTCTTTTTAAAACATAAGTAAAAGAAAGAATAAATAATGAAGAAAGAAAGAAAAATAGTTTCTGCCTCAAAAAAGACGGATCCACAGAGAAATTTCTGAGGTACATGCAGCCCTCTTCATAGACATTTGGGACTTGGGATAAACAGCATTGGCCTTTTCTCAGATGAGAAAATTATCCTGGATAGAAACTGTTGCAATGTGGGGTCTGCCTTATGTCCCTTTTTGATATTCTGGAGGACCCTCTAGAATATGCAGTCCTCATTAAGGCCCAGACATTTCCTCAGATCCCTTATTTTAAAGGTTATACACCATTCTTCTATGGATCCTTGCAACTTCCAGGACAAACTAAATCATATTGCGAACTCACCCATTGAAACAAAAATAAAAGAAGGCTTTGTTAGAGAAGTAGCAAATTTCTAATTTTGTATTTGTAGAAATCTACTTGCCCTTTGAAGTTATAGGTGTTCTCATGAGACCTCCATATTTTTAGGGCCTTTTGTTTTCACAAAATGCAAGCAGTCTAGGGTTGCTTAAATATAAAGAAAACAATATGAATTTTTCTACTAGACAGTAATAATGTAATCATTACCAATTTCTCACAGCAGACTTAATTCCAGTACTTATACTGAAATCAATAATATGGCAATATGGCAATCCCTATAGAGAATTCAATAATATAAAAACGATCAATACTTAAACAATCAAGCAATCAACAAATAAATATTTTGCAAAATTATACTTATGTAACTTATTTGAGAGAGTATACTTCAGAAAAACAAAACAAAAAAGTTACATATTTACATTCCCCCGTCAAATAAAAGCCCAAATTTCTCTACTAACTCACAAAACAAGATTTCTCAAAATCAAAAGTCCTGGATAGATAACCACTCTAGGGATCCCTGAAAAATTGAGGGGTTCAACTTCAAGGCCTAATATGGAACCCTGTGGAACTTTTACAAAGGAATATATGCTTCAGAAACTGTCATCACAAACATATTCCCCCACCAATACGTGGGAAGTAAAGTACTCCTCTCTTCAGAGGAAAGGGATTAACAGCAAAGCTTAACTAGGTTTCTATAGAGAACAGTCACAGGTCCAAGATCAAAATCAACTCTAGCTCAAAGTTCAGAAACTCTGGATTCTCAGAGCTTCTTGCCAGCCTGAATGGCTATACCATACTACTTGCAAGTCTGGTTTCAAGGTCGGAAAGGCTAGAAATTCTCCCTCCTTTAGGATTCAATTCTAGCACCTGTAACGGCGTATAAACACAGAAGAGGACAAACATCCTGAAACTCAGTTCTCAGAAGTGGGGTAAAAGAAAATTAAGCAGGGGAAAGCAATTCTCCTCCTCTCTCAAAAATTCAGTTTATGGCACAAGAATGTAGCCAGAAAGATGACAGAAAGTGACCTAATAATTCAATTTGCCACTTTTAAAGATGCAGGGAGCCAATCAACAAGGCTAGTTATTCCCCTCCATCTGTTTGGGGATGTAGTGGGTTCCATGTTAGCCAAACTGGGTATGGTTAAAAAGACCAGCCTGGGTTTTACATGACCAAGTGATTTCATTACTTCTCTCTTTTTTTCCCTACAGATTCTCCTTTCATCATACTCACTCTCACTTGTCATCTCTCATCTATTAGCTGCTTTTACCCTGCCTACAAACATGCCCATGTCTCCATTACCTTCAAAAAATCCTCATTTGATCCAAGCATTCCTGATATTGATTACAGGAGAGATCTTACCTTTTGTTGATAAAGTCCTTAAGGCTTTCTATTATAATAAGTAACTCCATTTTGGAGTTCCTCTCATTTTCTTCTTCACTCTAAAATTTTGTTTCCAAACATACCATTAAACTCAGACTATTCTCTCTAAAGTTACAATCTCTTAATTGTCAAATAAAATGTTAAAATTCAATCTTCTTGATTACTCTGCAGCCTTTGTCACTCTATACTTTCATGACACTTTTCTACTTCTCTGCTCACCTCCTCAAGCTTCCTTTTTTGGATATTTATTGGGACTGTTAGATGCCACAGTGGATAGAACACCAGACCTGGAATCAGGTGGTCCTGAATTCAAATCTGACCTCTCACACTAACTAGCTGTGTAGCCCTGGGTAAATCACTTAATTTCAATGGCTTCACAAAAAGACTATTTATCTAGGTAATACCCACTAACAGTAAGTTTTCTACAGAGCTCTGTTCTGGGTCCTTTTTTTTTCTCTACTTTATATTATTTCACTTAGTGATCTCTGTATTCAGTTATCATATCTTTGCTGATGATTCTCAAATCAACTAAAAGTAGAACCAACATTAAGAGCCTTAACATCGGGACTTCCGGCCAAGATGGCGGAGAGGAGGCACACTGCTGTGTAACCTCCGCGTTTTTCTCTCACTATCCATTTCATTTCATGCCTCTGAATTAATGCTCGACTGAAAAAAAATATACAATTACTTACCAAGAGAAACCATCCTTGAGACTCGTCAAGAAAGGTCTGTTTTTCGCGAGGGCGGGGACAGTTATTAGATTGGAAGCAGACTGCGGGCAGCAGCTGCAGCAAGAGCACGGAAAGCAGCTCAGAGCCGAGCAGAGCGGAGAGGGGGTGGGGCGTGATCGCAGCCATCTCTGTGGGGAGAGCTTTGCTACAGGATTAGATACTTTGCTCCGGCAGCGAGTCAGCAGCCCAGCAGAGAAGCTAAAAACACCGAGGGTGAAGAATACAACCCCAAACAGCTGGAGTCTCTTGGGACCTGGCCACCCCTCCCCCACAGTGTCTCAGCACTCTCTCGGATCTCAGAGCGCAGATGCGGCACAGCCATCGCTGTCCTGTTAGGGCCTCACTACTGCCCCCCACAGTCTGTAGAAAAAGATCGGTAACACCACCCAGCCCCTCCCCCAAAGAAAGCAGCCTCCATTCAAGGGTTTTTTTCTTCTGTTTCTTTGATAGTTTGTCTTTGATTATTAGACAGAATGAGCAAGAAACTGAAAAAGACTTTAACCCTTGACAGCTTCTATAGAGATAAAGAGCAGACTCCAAATCCTGAGGAGACTAAAAACAAACAGTCCCCAGGTGAATCCCCAAAGGAGGAGATCATCTGTTCCTCAGCACAGATGAACATCATAGAAGTAATTAAAAAGGCTCTCACAAGAGACCTAGAAGAAAAATGGGAAAAGGAGAGGGAGGCTTTGCAAAAGGAGAGGGAGACTTGGCAAAAGGAGAGGGAGGCTTGGCAGGAGAGTCTGGAGAAGTCATCCCACTCAGTTAAAGAGAGAGTGGATAAAGAAATAAAATCCTTGAAAAATAGGATTGGTGAACTGGAAACAGAAAACAGCTCTCTAAAAAACAAAATTGGTGAAATGGAAAAAAATTCCACAGAACAAAAGAACTCAATGGGACAATTAGAAAAAGATCTTAAAAAAGTGAGTGAAGAAAACTTCACTGAAAATCAGGGTCGAACAAATGGAATTGAATGACTCGAGGAGACAAGAAGAATCAGTCAAGCAAATCCAAAAAAATCAAATAATGGAAAAGAATGTGAAATACCTTCTGGGGAAGACAACAGACCTGGAAAACAGATCCAGGAGAGACAACTTGAGAATCATCGGATTCCCAGAAAAGTATGATGAAAAAAAAGAGCCTGGACACTATTTTCCAGGAAATTATCAAAGAGAACTGCCCAGAAGTCATAGAAACAGAGGGTAAAATAGACATTGAAAGAATTCATCGATCCCCTACTGAAAGGGATCCTAAAATCAAAACACCAAGGAATATAGTGGCCAAATGCCAGAACCCTCAGGCGAAGGAAAAAATACTGCAAGCAGCTAGAAAAACCCAATTCAAGTATCAAGGAGCCACAATAAAGATCACCCAGGATCTGGCAGCATCCACATTAAAGGATCGAAGGGCCTGGAATATGATATTCCAAAAGGCTAAGGAACTTGGTACGCAACCAAAAATAACTTGCCCAGCGAGAATGAGCATCTTTTTCCAGGGAAGAAGATGGACATTCAACAAAGTAAGCGAATTTCATCTATTTCTGATGAAAAAGCCAGAACTTAACAAAAAGTTTGATCTACAAATATAGAACTCAAGAGAAATCTAAAAAGGTAAAGATTAATCTTGGGAACTATATTTCTGATATAAAGAGGTATAAAGAAAACATGTATACCTTGTTCTAGAAACTAGATGTGGAAAGGACATTGTACCAAAAAAAGGGGAAAGTGGGGGTACTACATTTCATGAAGAGGCAAAGAAAACCTATTATATCTGGGAGAAAGAAGGGAGGGGGATGAATATAGTGAGTATTTTACTGCTTTCAGAATTGGCATTAAGAGAAAAATTTTAGACATATTCAATCTATGGTGAAACTTCTCCCACTTCATTTAAAAGTGAGAAGGGAAAAGTGAAAAGGGAAGGAATAAGCTAAGTGGAAGGGAATACGGTAACTGGGAGGGAAAGGGGTAAGTTAGGGGGAGGAATTCTAAGGGGGGGAGGGATACTAAAAAAGGGAGGGCTGTGAGAAGCAAGTGGTGCTCACAAGCTTAATACTGGGAAGGGGGGTAAGGGAGTAAGAAGGGAGAAAAGCATAAACCGGGGTTAACAAGATGGCAAGTAATACAGAATTGGTCATTTTAACCATAAATGTGAACGGGGTAAACTCCTCTATAAAGAGGAAGCGGTTAGCAGAATGGATTAAAAGCCAGAATCCTACAATATGTTGTTTACAGGAAACACACCTGAAGCGGGGTGATACATGCAGGTTAAAGGTAAAAGGTTGGAGCAAAATCTACTATGCTTCAGGTGAAGTCAAAAAAGCAGGGGTAGCCATCCTGATCTCAGATCAAGCTAAAGCAAAAATTGATCTAATCAAAAGAGATAAGGAAGGGCACTATATCTTGCTAAAGGGTAGAATGAATAATGAAGCAGTATCTATATTAAACATATATGCACCAAGTAGTGTAGCATCTAAATTCTTAAAAGAGAAATTAAGAGAGCTGCAAGGAGAAATAGACAGTAAAACTATAATAGTGGGAGATCGCAACCTTGCACTCTCAGAATTAGATAAATCAAACCACAAAATAAATAAGAAAGAAGTCAAAGAGATAAATAGAATACTAGAAAAATTAGATATGATAGATCTCTGGAGAAAATGTAATGGGGACAGAAGGGAGTACACCTTCTTTTCAGCAGTTCATGGAACTTATACAAAAATTGACCATATATTAGGTCATAAAAACCTCAAACTCAAATGCAGTAAGGCAGAAATAGTGAATGTATCCTTTTCAGACCACGATGCATTGAAAATTACATTCAATAAAAAGCCACGGGAAAGTAGACCAAAAAATAATTGGAAACTAAATAATCTCATACTAAAGAATGATTGGGTGAAACAGCAAATTATAGACATAATTAATAACTTCATCCAAGAAAATGATAATAATGAGACATCATACCAAAATGTATGGGATGCAGCCAAAGCGGTAATAAGGGGAAATCTCATATCTCTAGAGGCCTATTTGTATAAAATAGAGAAAGAGAAGGTCAATGAATTGGGTTTGCAACTAAAAATGCTAGAAAAGGAACAAATTAAAAACCCCCAATCAAACACTAAACTTGAAATTCAAAAAAAAAAAAAAAAAAAAGAGCCTTAACATCTCTTCTAAATTCAATTTTCAGTTTTGTCTGCCTATTAGACATCTTGAGCTATAGTTATATAGCTACTTTAAATTCAATATTTCCAAGATTGAACTCATCTTTTTCACTCCATCCCATCTCCTTTCCAAACTTCATTACTATTGAGAGACTCACTTTCCTCCCAATCAACCAAGTTTGCAATATAATTATCATCCTTGACTACTCATTCTCCTCATTCTCATATCAATTCTGTTTCCGTAGATCCACCAAGATCTATGGATTTTACTTTCACAATATGTGTCACATATATCTTTTTTACTGGTCTGATATTGCCACCACTGTGGTGCAAGCTATTCACACTTAAATTATTACAATAGTTTCTTGGCTGGTCTGCCTGACACAAGTTTCTCCCCATTGCAATTCATTTTCCATTGAACTACCAAAGTATTTTTTTTCCTGAAATGCAGATTTGACCTTGTCACCCCCTACTTAATATATTCCAGTCTCTTCTTGTGCTCTCCAAATTCAAATGCAAAACTCTCTCTTTAGTGTTCAAAGCCCTTCATAAACTAGACCCCTTTCTTTTTCAATCTTCTTTCACATTATGCTTTCTATTCCCCTAATGTATCCTGCAATCCAGAGACTATGAGCTCTTGCTGTTTTTCAAATAAAACACCCCCTTCTCTGAGCTCTCTCCATTTTTTGCTGTCTCCAAGCCTGGAGTGCTCCCCCCCCTCACCATTTGTGCTTTCTGGCTCCCCTAGCTTCCTTTTAGGCTCAGCTTAATCCTTACCTTCTACAAGATTCTACCAGATCACTCTTAATTTTGCTCTTCTTCCTTTTTTAATCTTGAATAGAATCTGCTTATACAAAGTTATTTAGATATTGTAGTTACAACATGACAGAATTTGTGCTCTATTTCAAAGTAAGTTTTGAACTTAAAAGCAACATTATGTCATCATGAGGCAATGAAGCATGGAACTTTTAATATACATTCTTTAAATAATATTTTAATTTTAATTTAGGAATTAATGTCAACTTTATTGTCCAGTGGTTTGAAAGATTCCTGTTGTTGTTAAACAACATAAAATAATATTTTATTGTTTGTTGTTGTTGTTGTTCTTTTTCCTCATTTCTTTTTGTTCTTCTTCTTTTATTTTCCTATTTTTTTGAAAACCCAAACATTTGTTTATCTCTACTCCTATAGCCCTTATGATTTCTATGATTTAAAAAAAAATCACTGGAAACTCTCAGTCACCAATTTAGGATACTGTGATATGATTCATCTGAATCTAGTTACTTAAACTTATTAAGGATAGTGAAAGTCTCTTACTGTGTACTCATATCTTGTGTTTCAACTCCTAATTAACTATTTTGATTCTATCTTTCCCCTAGTGAAAATCATTCTCCATGGTAGAAAGGACACAAAATTAAATGCTAAATACTTCTTTGTAAAGGTCATACTTTGCATTATCATTTTCTCATTTACTCCAAGCAGTAGTCCTATACTTATTTTGAACTTCCTGTTGATAGACTTAAATGGCACTAAGGAGTATCTAAAAGAATTTATTATGGTAAGCTCTGCATATTATATTGTCCTTATCCTTTTAGACCCCTTCCTTTTTTCAGTCTTCTTTCACTGCTATTCCAAGATCCAATGTAGTCATCAATCACTGGCAATTGTTGTTATATTCTATTAGAATAAAATCAGTGGTTAGAAAGCATCAATTGATATTTAGAAATCATTGAAAAATAGTTTACTATACATTTTTATTTTATCTATATAATCTAAAAATGTTTAAATAAAAAGGGAATAAATATGTATATATTGTCAAAGACATTTTTGTCACATTGTAAATCAGGTAATTGAATGCCCTACTTTTCATTAAGTAGTAGTATATGTTGGTTTAATGAAATAGAAAAAAATTACTTATAATTATTTAATAGGACTTCAGAATTTAATCTGTATTATAGATATAAATATAGATGTGTGTAATTTTATACATCCATGCAAACAAATATATAAATATAATATGTCTTACAATCTCTATATCTTTCAGTTAATTATAAGAGAATAAAGTTGAGTCCAATTATTTAATAGCAGTTGGCCTATTTGTTTCTTACTAAGAGGTTTTGCTACCTTTCCCTTCTTCAAATTCCTTATATGTTTCCCCTTCAGGTAACTTGCAATTTTATCACTTCCAGAGCAGATGACTTCTAAATATATTTGTTCCATTTTGGCTGTTTTCTCCATTTTTTGATAATCATTTCTATATTCAGTCTTAAACTGAGAGATGAATCCTGCATATAACATCATCAAATATTTATCCAAGCTCTTTTTTGCATTACTTCCTTTGAGATTTTTTTATTAAAGCTTTTTATTTACAAAACATATGCATGGGTAATTTTTCCAACATTGACCCATGAATAACCTTTTGTTGCAAATTTTCCCCTCTTTCCTCCCATCCCTTTCCAAGCTGCCAAGCATTCCAATACATGTTAAATATGTGGAAATACATGTTATATCCAATGTATATATACATGTTTATATAGTTATCTTGTTGCACAAGAAAAATCAGATCAAAAAGGAAGAAAAAGAAACTGAGAAAGAAAACAAAAATGCAAGCAAATAATAGAGAAAGTGAGAATGCTATGTTGTGTTCCACACCCTCTTCCCATGGTTTTCTCTCTGGGTGTAGATGGCTCTCTTCATCACTGCACAAGTGGAATTGGTTTGAATCATCTCAATGTTGAAGAGAGCCATGTCTGTCAGAATTGATCATCGTATAATCTTGTTGGTGAAGTGTATAATGATCTGGTTCTGCTTATTTCACTTAGCATTAGTTCATGTAGGTCTCTCTAAGCCTCTGAAATCATCCTGCTGGTTGTTTCTTACAGAACAATGGTATCCCATAACATTCATATACCATAACTTACTTAGCTGTTCTCCAATTGATGGGCATCTACTCAATTTCCAGTTTCTGTCCACTACAAAAAGGTCTGCCACAAACATTTTTGCACATATGGATCCCTTTTCCTCCTTTAAGATGTCTTTGGGATGTAAGCCCAGTAGAAACACTGCTGGATCAAAGGGTGTGCACAGCTTGATAACTTTTTAAAGCATAGTTCCAAACTACTCTCCAGAATGGTTTATCCAACCTCTTTTTGAAGAACTTCAGAGACTTACTACCTATTGAGGAAGCTTATTATATGTTGAGACAGATCTATTAGTTGTATGACTTTAATTTATTTCAAAGCAAAATTTGCATTTCCGTTAGAGTATGTATATGGAACATTATCATCAGTCACTTCTGTTTCTTGGATACCATATTAGAAGAAATTTCCAATGGTTTAGTTACTTAAATCAGGGAGACTTTTTCCATCTGGACATATTTTTTGGGGGGTGATTTGATTTGTAATCTAAAATTTTGGACAATATGTTTTTGAAGGAAGAAAATAATATGCTCACACAGCTTCAGCCTGACAAATCTCAGTGTAAAATAATTTCAGGTAAGCATTCTGTTTGGATTTTTTTTTAATTTTTACTCTTCAATAATTTATTAAATCAAAGTCTTTAATAATCAGTTATCAATACAAAAAAGACACCTCCATATACTTTAAGGTTTAAATTAATTTTATTGAAAATAAACTCCAAGTTTGACCAAAAATAGAAAGCTCTGTGCTCACAAAAGGGTACTCATCATTTTGTAAAGTTTATTTTCAGAAGACTTAGCTCTGAATGGTGAGATCCTGCTGATATTCCTGTATGAAGATGGCATTGTGCTGATTACAACAGGTCTGAATCCACTACAGTATCTTAGAAAAGAATTGAAGTCACTCAGAGAAATTTGTTCAGCTAGTCCACACAACATGAATTTGGAAGTACACACTAATAGTGTGGATTTCAAAGATACATATTACAAATATACAGTGAGCTGGACCCAGAATTGAAAAGGAGAGTTAAAATAGGATGATTTTCTTTAGGAAACTGCCAAGTTCTCTTATTGGTTCCTAGTTTCCCATGAAAACAAAGGTCTATCTTTTCAACATTAATATTTTAACAGTGATATTATGTTACAACCAAACACAGATTTGTTTCCAGAGAACTAAAATGAGTGTTCCATAACTGGAAATGGAGGGACAGATAGTGGATGTGAACAGACTGTACTATACACTCAACAGGACCACCAAAGTAGACCAGGATTTAAGTGAAGATATCAAAAAATTGAGTCATAATAATAAAAGAGTGTCAAGAGTGAAAGATCACATCTAGATAGTCATGTTGTTCTAAGGATACATTTGTGATATGAGGAGAAGATGAGGATTACTTTCAATATATATTTCTCTAGTGTTGAATCCATGGTAAAATATAGACAAAAGTCACACAGGATAGGCAAGGCAAACATGTAGCTTATGACTTGTTGCTTTGGAGAGAATTCCTGAATGAAGGAGATCACAGATCAATCTGAACATTTTGAGTATTCATGTAAAATTTATTATGAAATGTAGTGCAAGCTATTGGTTTGAACAAAGCTTTACCCAATTACTTTCCAGTTTCCTCATTATTTATTGTCACAAGAAAGTTTCTGGCTTTTCTGGCCTTGGCTACATAAAGCATGGACTTGATGTGGCCACAGCTGCTGCTCCTGTTCCTGCATCACCAGACCAAAATCACCAGATTGGACTGGAGTAAATCTCAAAATACCGAGATGGACTATATGGGTTCTACCCCTTGGCAGACCTTGGTGGTGTGATTCCCCAAAAGTCCAAGGACCTGAAAAAGATCCTGGACATGGTGGGCATCTAAACCAATGAGGAGAGGCTGAAGAAGACCATCAATAAGCTGAGTGGCAAGACTATAGACGTGATTGCTCAGGGGGGCAGTAAGTTGATCTCCATGCCTGCTGGTGGTTCTTGCTGCTGTCACTGAAGGCTCTGCTGCTCAGTTGCTGGGCACAGTCCTTGCTACTCCACCGAAGAAGGAATAACAGAAAAATTAATCCACATAATCCAATGAATTAGGTGATGACATGGGCTTTGGTTTTCCTTGAGTGAGCAATGGTGACCATGCTCTTTGAGCAAATATACCTTTCATTTAAGATAATTTAATCTTAAATTGAGATTTAAAAATAAGATATTTAAGATAATTCCTGAGATAATTTTATATTCTTAAGGTTATCAAAAACTTAATTATTTAATTAGATTGTGATTCTAGGTTCATCTAGCTTACTTTATGGTTACACATTTCTCTTAGCTGGTGTCAAAGTTTTGATGGTTATTTCTTTGAAATATAGTGAGGTGAAAATGCCATCTCTTTTTACTACTCCCTTTTTCAGAATTCCTTTGATAAACTAGATTTTTTCCCATTAAATGAAACTTATTATGTTTTTATTTTAGCATATTTTGTAATTTTTTAGGTATCTGACTGGAATAGAACTATCTGCTAATTGATACTAATTAATTAATTATCTATTAAATAACACATATATAAAATAATAAAATCAATATTTTGATTTTAAGTATATTAATGTGATCCAAATAGGAGCTGTAAATATCTCTTATATGCCTGCCTTCATTTTTTTTAGATAGTGTTTTATAACAGTTTACCTAACTTGATTTTGTTGATTACTTTGAATGAAGTTCCTCTTTATGTAATTTTCTTTTGATTTTAGTTGATTGCTTTATAGAAATGCTAATTATTTTATGGATTTATTTTATATACTGCTATTTTACCAAGGCTATTAATTGTATCAATTAGTTTCTTTGCTCATTTTCTGTGATTTTCAAAGCAAATAATCTTGTTCTCTGAAAATCAGAATAGTTATGTCTATTCTTTGTTAAGGCTTAGTTCTTTTATCTTTTTTTCTTTTGATTGTTATTGCAAGTATAACTATGAATATGTAAATACTGAGACAGAGGTCATCCTTCCTTTTCTTCTATATATATTCAGAAAGCTTCTAGTGTTTCTCCATTGCAAATGATGCTAGTTTTTGATTTAAAACACATACTTATAAAGCATAATCCATAAAGATCTTTCTATGTGGCAATATAATTATGGAAGTATCAAGCAAAAGGCATTTTACTTTTCTGACATGGTATACAGAGCCCTCTTGATAGTATTTGCAATAACATACTAAGTCTTGAAAAAATATGTTTTATAAGATAACAGAAGAACATCCTGTACTTTGACAGAGAACAGGATATAAATCTTGACATGTTGGCTAACCCTGTATATAAGAACCTAGATATAGTTGGGGAAAGGGAATTTGCAAGGATAGAGTAGATTGATGCCTGAGCAAGTCAGGAAAAATGGGTTAGACTTAATATATTTGTGGTGCTATATTCAGAGATAAAGTTTTACTTTAGCTATGCAAGTTATAAACAACAATCTGATTCTACAATACCCTTGGAGCTCCATTAAAATCATTGGATACATTCATGTTTTCTGCAATTAATTTTGACTATGGAAGATCATAATGAAGAGAGAATCAAAGAGAATTATAAAATATATAGTTGTGTTGACTAAAACAGCAACTATATACACACGTACATCACACATACATGTATACATCTACATGTATACATGTATGTGTATGTATTCACAAACACAAATATACATATATACATGTATGTATATACATATGTATACATACATATATATATATATGTATATTACACACAGAGAGACATACCCATATATTTCCTAAAAGAAAGAAAAACAATCAAGGAAACAAATTGAAAGTTCCATTTCCTGGAAAATGGGTCACCAAATGTCACTGAAGAAAATACATAAATTGAAAACTGTGATTTTACTTAAATTAATCTGGAATAACTCATAAATGTTTGAAATAATCCATAATATGCAGAAAATCTTTGAAATTTTGCAAATATGTTATGAATTATCAAATATTTATTTTGTACATAAAATAATTTTACTATTTTTCCCTACTCATGCCAAACAAAAATATAAGCTTTTTATTTCTCAATAGTATTTTTAAATAGCCTACTCAGTAATTTCTTATCTATCTCATACCCCATAAAATGCTCAGCTCGAAGAGATTTCTTGTTAACACACAAAAGAAATTTAATTACAAATACAATATATCATCAAATTTCATTAGGAACACAAAGCAGAGTACTACAGAAGTCCTACAATTTTATATTTGGAGTAAAATTACCATTCATTGAAATGATTTTTAATATTTTTAAAGCAATATTGGACTATAAGATGTTTTTCAACTTTGAAGTCTAAATTCCTAAAATGTTCATTTTAAAGAAAATGAATATAACTTCAATAGATTTCCAAGTTCACTTTTAAAAGAGGGAGATGACACCTGGTGCTTATTCCCCCTGAGTCCTGTCTTTATGCACAGAACAATGTCACATGAAGCACTGAATAAAGATCTGAGTAAGGCACTACTGAAGGAATAACCCCCTCTTCTAACAGGTAATATTACCAACCACAGTCAGTAGCCAATATATGTCTATGTTTTCATAAATATAAAAGTCTCTTTTTGCAACTCTGTCTTTCATCCTGGATTAAGCCTGTCTTTCACAGTTGGAAAGGTTGTTGTTTATTTAGAGAATCTTCTGAAATATTGTTCTATTTTTTTAATCTCTGTCTTGAACTCAAGATGTATTGCATTTAAAAGATGAGTCCTAAAACATTGATGGAAGAAAAAAATTAGCAGGAAATAGAAACTCAAGAATAGCAATGCATTCTCAAATGCTTTTAAGAGGAAATAAAGAAAGGTCATGTCACAGAAAAATCTTAGAATTTATATAGTATTTCTTCTGGCACTAGTTAGTATCACAGTGAAGTAAGGAAAAGCAAGGAGCAAACCAATTCTGCACATAGAATTTGTGTGACTTTGTTTTAAATAGTATATTGTTTAGAAAGCATGGCAGAGGTAATCAACTTAATGGGACAAAGGAAAGTCTGTTATGTTTTAGAGTATCTGGCTCCTGACTCTATTACTTATTTCCTAGTGGACTCTAAGCAATTTATTTACCTGCTCTGGGTATAGGTAAAATACTCAAATGTATAATGAAGAGTATGAATTAGGTCAACTAGATAATCCCTTTCATATATAAATCTATTTTGCTATGAATTTGACAGTGAATAAAATAAAACATAGGAGAATAAGAGGCTGTTTGCAAAATAGGTTGATACTTAGAGGGCACCTGTACTTAAGAGTATGGAAGGCAACCTAGAGAACCTGTGTGATTGTTGGCTGGTAGACAGGATACTTGAGAGGGTGAACGGAGGGTTTTTCATCGTTTAGAACTGAGAGCCAAGGGAGAGAAGAAATGTATTTATTAACCATATAGTTTATCTTTTAATGACGTGGCATATTTTCTATTATTTTCTCTCCATTATCACTAATCAATACCATTCATATGGTTATCATTATCATCATCATCATCATCATCATCATCAATCATCCCAACAATCGTTGTTTTTGTCATTGTTGAATAGGTTTCTATTTACTGCCTGATATTGTTGTTATTTATCCTTTCTCAAAGAGAACCTTCACAATTAGGGAAGTGAAGCCATGACTTGTAAGTAAATTGGATTTAAATGAGGGAGGCTGTGCAAGGTTACTTGCCTCATTTTCTCCTCCAGAGCCGTTTGGGTCCAGTGGTCAAATATAGATCAGGACAACTGGAGATGGTTCTGGATACAATGGAAGACCTTATTGTTTTTAAACTAAGGTCTTGTCTCCATTTGAGACTGCAGTCATTCATTACGTACCAATTGAAGCAAAGAATCTTCTCTTTCACATAATCCAAAAAAGGTAAATAAATGAATGAATGAATTCATTAATCTGGAAAGGGAAGACCCTCAGAGTTTCTGGCCAAAGCATAAATGACTGTTATTTACATTCCCTTAGCTATAGATGTTCTTAAAAGCACTTTTTTCCTCTTTTGCACCTCTGAATCCTCCCAAGATATCTTGGGGTTTTCTGGCTAGATTTCTTTCTTAAGAACCAAGCCTTAAATCAAAACCAATCTGATTCTAATTGACCAACAATAGGTCATAGGAGAAGCCTCATCATTTAGATCCTGGCTACCTGCAAAAGAACTATGCTTGAAGAGTTTGTGGTCTTGGGAGTTTTCATATAGCAGACAGTTTGCTGAAACATATGAAGAACCTTTAGGTAATAAATACTCTTGGCAAAAAAGATGATGTTCAGGTGGGACTTTAATATGATGTTTATGGTAAGGAATGGGGGGAGTCAAGGAAGCACTTTTTTGTAGTTGTTATTTTTATGTTCTAATCTCAGCAGATGCAAAACCATGCAGTACAAATGTACATAAAGTTTGCAGTAACCCTACCTTCTGCTGTTGTCATGTAACATATTTTAAATATGGTCACAGTCAGCAAATAAAAGCAGATTTTATTTTGAATATCTATCAAAGGGCATTGACCATTTTAAATTGCCAAATCTGTTATTTCAAGGTTTTCATTCCAGCAGAGTAAAATGCAAAATTAATGTGACTTTCTGCTGACTAAAAAATGATACTTCAATAGAGCCACATTAAAACATCACAATTATTCAGCACATCTAGTACAGACGTAAGTTTTACATTATAAAGATAAAGTTGCAAATACAATTGATATAAATAAAGTCTTTCTGAACAATATTCAAACTGAATTAGTGGACAAAAGAATTGGAAGAACATGTACTCACCTGCATCATTGACAAAGGCAATTTCTTTCAAAATTGGCTCTGAATCTAATAAACGGAGCTACACATATGAATGATCCTACCAATAGATTTGGGAAATCTATTAGGCATTATATTTGGATAGATAAAGGAAGAATGGCTTTTCAATAGTTTTTGTCCTTAATACTTAAAAAGGAATAAAATGACATCATTATGTTTGGGTAAACGTACAGTCTATGATTGATCAAACCAATATTAGCTTAGAAGACTCCGCCATAGGCTGAGTGCCATTAGTGTATATAAATGTTTGCAATGAAGATATCTCTAAATTTGCATATACTATTTTTCTTTTAATCTATTGTAATTCTGAGTTTTTCATATATCACTGTGCCTTATTGGATATAGATATACCATGCTGGTCAGTCCTGTGCCAGTGTCTTTTGCATCTTAGAATCAATTCCAAAGTTCTTCAGAGACACCTTGGGAATGTCCTTGTATTGCTTCTTCTGATGTTCATGTGAATGCTTACCTTCTGTGAGTTTTTCATAAAATAGGCTTTTAGATTACCATGCTTTTGACATTTAACAATGTGACCAATCCATCAGAGTTATAGTCTCTATAGTATGGTTTGAAAGCGTGGCAGTTCAGTTTGAGAAAAGATTTCAATGTCATCTGGTACCTGATTTTGCCAGATCATCTTCAGAATTTCCCTAAAATAATTCATATAGAAGTGATTTAATTTCCTGGCATGGTACTGATATACCATCTAAGTTTCATACTATACAGCAATGAGATCAGTACAATGGCTCTCTAGACCTTAACTTTGGTAGTGAGTCTGATGTCTCTTCTTTCCAACACTTTTATTCAGAACTTCCCAGATACTGAGCTAACTCTGGGAATGTGCATGCTAACCTCATTATCAATGTGTGCATCCCTGGAGAGTATTTCAGGGCAGAAACGGGTGCTTGTAATTACTCACAGACTCCTTGGATCATATCAACTTGGAAGAACTGAAAACTTAAAGGTTTGAAGGTTCTATGAAGACAGCTGCATAAGTCCTCTGAATCTTGGGTCATTTCACCCTCTATCCTCTACCCTGGAAACTTAAAAAAAATAATTAAAATCAAATAATAAGCTGAGAAAATGAGCAAACAGTAAAACTATTATGATTATTGTGACAAGAAAGATCAAAACACAAACTCAGAACAAGATAAAAAAGGCAAAGCTTTTATATCCAAAGCCTCCAAAAAAAAAAAAAAAGAATTAGTCTTAAGCCACAGAATAGCTCAAAAGGGGGTTTTGAAAATAAAGTAAGATAAAAGAAAAAAATGGGAAGAAAAAATGACAGTAATGCAAAATAAAGTAAAAAAAAAACCACAACAGAAAAGGAGAAGAATGCCTTAAAAAGTGAAATTGGCCAAATGGGAAAAGACATATAAAAGGTCAGTGAGGAATAGAATTCCTTAAAAATTAGAAGTAAACCATCAGTAAATATTAAATATAATGATGATAAACTGGAACCATTTCTAATAAAATCAGGAGTGAAACAAGGTTGCTCATTATCACCATTACTTTTCAGGATTGTGTTAGAAATGCTAGCTTCAGCAATAAGAGATGAAAAAGAGATTAAAGGAATTATAATAGGTAATTAGGAAACCAAATTATTACTCTTTGCAGATGATACGATGGTTTATTTAAAGAACCCCAGAGATTCTACTAAAAAGCTATTAGAAATAATCCACAAGTTTAGCAAAGTTGCAGGATACAAAATAAATCCACATAAATCATCAGCATTTTTATACATCACTAATAAAATCCAACAGCAAGAGATACAAAGTTCCATTTAAAATAATTGTTGATAGTATAAAATATTTGGGAATCTATCTACCAAGGGAAAGTCAGGAATTATATGAGCAAAACTACAAAACACTTTCCACAAAAATAAAGTCAGACCTAAGCAATAGGAAAAATATTAAGTGCTCTTGGATAGGTTGAGCAAATATAATAAAAATGACAATACTCCCTAAACTAATTTATTTAGTGCTATATCAATCAGACTCCCAAGAAAATATTTTAATGACCTAGAAAAAAATAACAACAAAATTTCATCTGGAAGAACAAAAGGTCAAGACTTTCAAGGGAACTAATGAAAAAAAATCATATGAAGGTGGCCTAGCTATACGTGATCTAAAACTATATTATAAAGCAGCAGTCACCAAAACCATCTGATACTGGCTAAGAAATAGATTAGTTCATCAGTGGAATAGGTTAGGTTCACAAGACAAAATATTCAATAACTATAGCAATCTAGTGTTTGACAAACCCAAAGACTGCAACTTTTTAGGATAAAAGTTCACTATTTGACAAAAACTGGTGGGAAAATTAGAAGTTAGTATGGCAGAAAGTAGGCATTGACCCTCACTTAACACCATACACCAAGATAAGATCAAAATGGGTTCATGATCTAGACATAATGAATAAGATCATAAATAGAATAGAAGAACATAGGATAGTTTACCTCTCAGACCTGTAGAGGAGGAAGGAATTTGTGACCAAAGAAGAACTAGAGATCATTATTGATCACAAAATAGAAAAATTTGATTATATCAAGTAAAAAAGCTTCTGTACAAACAAAACTAACACAGACAAGATTAGAAGGGAAGCAATAAATTAGGAAAACATCTTTACCATTAAAGGTTCTGATAAAGGCCTCATTTCCAAAATACATAGAGAATTGACTCTAATTTATAAGAAATTGAGCCATTCTCCAATTGATAAATGGTCAAAGGATATGAACAGACAATTTTCAGATGATGAAATTGAAACTATTTCTACTCATATAAAAAGGTGTTCCAAATCATTATTGATCAGAGGAATGCAAATTAAGACAACTCTAAGATACCACTACACATCTCTCAGATTGCCTAAGATGACAGGAAAAGATAGTGACCAATGTTGGAGGGGATGTGGGGAAACTGGGACAATGATGCATTCTTGGTGGAGTTGTGAACAGATCCAATCATTCTGCTGAGCAATTTGGAACTATGCTAAAAAAATTGTCAAACTGAGCATACTTTTTTTGATCCAGCAGTGTTACTACTGGGCTTATATCCCAAAGAGATATTAAAGAAGGAAAAGGGACCTGTATGAAATAAAACGTTTGTGGCTGCCCTTTTTGTAGTGACTAGAAACTGGAAAATGAACGGATGCCCATCAATTAGAGAATGGCTGAATAAATTGTGGTGTATGAATGTTATGGAATATTATTGTTCTGTAAGAAATGACCAGCAGGATGAATACAGAGAGGATTGGAGAGACTTACATGAACTGATGCTGAGTGAAATGAGTAGGACCAGGAGATCATTATATACTTCAACAACAATACTATATGAGGATCAATTCTGACGGAAGTGGCTATCTTCAACAATGAGAGGATCCAAATCAGTTCCAATTGATCAGTAATGAATAGAATCAGCTACACCCAGTGAAAGAACACTGGGAAATGAGTGTGGACCAGAACATAGTATTTACACTCTTTCTGTTATTATTTGCTTGCATTTTTGTTTTTCTTCGCAGGCTATTTTTACCTTCTTTCTACATCAGATTTTTCTTGTGTAGCAAGACAAATGTATAAATATGTATACATATATTGTCTTTAACATATACTCTAATGTATTTAACATGTATGGGACTACTTGCCATCTAGAGACGGGGTAGAGGGAAGGAGGGGAAAATTTGGAACAGAAGTTTTTGCAAGGATCAATGCCAAAAATTACCAATGCATATATTTTGTGAATACAAAGCTATAATTTAAAAATAATTAGAAGTAAGCACATGGACACTAAACCCTTTATGAGAAATCAAGAAGCAATCAAATAAAACCAAAAGAATGAAAACTATCAAAATATTATATCCAAATTCTAGAAAAAAAGTTAAAATGAAAAAAAAATTGACATAAATTATATGTTATAAAAATCAAGAAAAAGCTTTTTTTTATATAGTTGAAGGAGGAAGAGTAATTGATCCTTGCTTGTCATCAAAATTGGCTCAAAGGGGAAATAACAAACACTAACTATGAGTATATAAATCTATTTTACACTGCAGGAAAGTATGAGGGGAGAGAGATATGAGAAGGGAGGAGAATTATGAAAGGGAAGACATGTTGGAGGCAGCAATGGTCGGTAGTAAAATAATTTTGACTAGGGATAGGGTAAAAAGAGATAATAGAATAACTGATTTTGTGAGGGGGCATTCAATTAGTAATCATAATTGTAAAAAAATTTTGAAGTGACTTTGCCTGATCATTTCTCAAATATATAGGGAACTGAGTCACATTTGTAAAATAAAATTGATAAATGATCAAAAGATATGAACAATTCTTAAATGAACTAATTAAGCTATCTATAGACACAAGGCAAAATACTCAATTCGCTATTGATTGAAGAAATGCAAGTTAAAATAATTCTGAGGTATTAACTTATACTTTTGGCCATTGAGAAATGGGTCAGAAAAGGAAAATGACAAGGAGGAAATGTGGGGAAAATGAGACATCAATGCACTGTGAGTAAGATTTTGAACTGATTCAATAATTCTGTAGAACAATTTGGAACTATGCCCAAAGGGTGTTGATAAAAACCTGCATCCTCTTTGACCTTATAAAACCATTAATAGGCCTATATTCTAAAAGGGATTTTTTAAAAGGAAAGTACCTATATGTTGGAATCCTTACTAACTGCTAACTAATTAGAGTTGATCTAATCTTACAAGAAGATGTTTTGGGCAGAACCTGAAACAAGGTACTAAGTAGAACTACCCATAATCCCTCTCTCTGGAAGGAGCATAAATAGGCCAATGGGCCAGTCGGAGAGTTCTTCAGAGAGTGAAGACGCTACAAGTTGAGATTTCAGCGGAATGACATGAAGAGTTGGAGCTGGCTGGAGGCTGAAGAAAGCAGAGGCAGAGGCTGAAGGACCAGACCTTTGGATTTGGTGACATTCGGAGAGAGCTCTTGGAACCAAGCAGAGAGATAGGCCTCTAAGCTAACCGGGCTATATTGGGATAATAAAAGATCTGAACTTTTATCACCTGGCTGCATTTTGAGAAGAAAAAGCTCACCACATTTTGGCGCCCTGAACGTGGGACAAACAGACCCCTCAGTGGATTTCAGTGGAAAAGCTCCGATCCTGATTCAAGTGGAAAAGCCTCTGATCCTGATCCAGTGGAAAAAAACTTCAACCCAGAAATTAGGGTGAGTGCAACAAAGAAATTTTGTTAGAAGAGTTAAAGTAGAATTTCAGCTAAGATGGGACAGATATTTAGAAAACAGTCTGTTTCTGTTCAAGGAAAATGTTTAGAGAGCATTGTCAAAATTATGGAAAGCCAAGGTTTAATTATAAGTTTACAGCAAATCACTGAACTTTTACAAACTGTAAAGGACATATGTCCTTGTTTCTCTCTTGATAAGGAATTAGATCTAAATGAATGGAAATTGGTTGGAGAGGATCTTTGTCAATTCTATGATAAAAATGGGCCTAACTCAATAATTAATACATATAATGTAATACAATTGGCTATAAGAAGTTATTTAAGTGATAGAATGATGAAAAGGAAAGTACAGGAGGAAGTGCCAACTTTACTAGGTGAAAAGGAGGACAAATCAGATGAGAATGGAGTTAATTACAATTCTGAGTATGATACTTCACAGAAGGAGGAATTAGGTGATTCCACATCTCATGACCCTCCCCCCGCAATTAACCCTTCATGGGTGGAACAAGGGGGAGGGAGAGAGACAGAAACACAGTCAGCTTCTCCTGTAAAGCAGAATTTGACAAGATTAGAAAAAGCATTAATTAAAGCAAAAAATGAAGGAGAAGATATATCTGATTTTATAAATGCATATCCTGTGATTGAAGAGTTCAACTCCTCAGGTCAAAAAGAGAGAAAATACACTCCTTTTAATTTGGGAAAAATTAAAGATTTGAAAAAGGGTTGCACTCTTTATGGGGCTACATCATCTTATGTGAAGATGTTACTGGATAATTTGTCTAATGAAATCCTAACCCCGAATGACTGGAAATCCATAACGAAAACTTGTCTAGAACCGGGACAAAATTTATTGTGGCTTTCGGAGTTTCATGAATTATGTAGGATTCAAGCCCAACGCAATAGGCAAAAAGGAGCTGTTGTACAAATCACTTTTGACCAACTAGCTGGTGAAGGTCAGTATGCAGAGAGTTCAGAACAGATTTATTATCCCATAACAGTCTATGAGCAAATTCCTAAGGCTGCAATAAAAGCTTGGAATTCTCTCCCTGGACAGAAAGATGGAAATAATGCTTTCACAAAAATAGAGCAAAGTCCCAATGAACCTTTTGCAGATTTTGTGGGACGTTTACAAACAGCTGTAATAAGAACCATTGGAGACAATGCAGCAACAGAAATAATGACTAAACATTTGGCTAAGGAAAATGCCAATGAGGTTTGCAAAAGAATTATATGGGGGCTAGACAAAGATGCTCCTTTAGAAGAAATCATAAGACGCTGTGCCACAGTGGGCACAAATGCTTATTATGCCCAGACTATGATGAACATGGAAAGACAAGGTCCTTCTTGGCAGAGGAATTCTAGAGAAACTCGTCGATGTTTTCAGTGCGGAAAAATTGGACATTTGAGAGCTCATTGTAGATATGGAGATAGAGTGAGAAGACAGGGTGAGAGAAAACCCAAAACCCCATGTCCAAAATGTAACGGAGGCTTTCACTGGGCCTCTAAATGTATATTGACCCAGAGGAATGAGAGGCAGGGCCCAGCTCTAAAGTATCAATCAAAGGACAGGTGGGACATGATAGCAGCTGAGGTTATACCCAGAGAGACTTTAGAAATTCAGAACTCTGATGTCATCAACCAACAGAAAAGCAATCAGGATTACAGTTGGGAAGAATACAGGCCTTTTAAGACAACAAGACAATATCCAATGCAAACAACTCCAATGTAATTACCAGATGATAAGAAGAAATCCCAAATTTGGTAAATAGAAGGGAATTAGGTTAATTGCTTGGGGAAGAGGATCTGCTTATATTTTCACAGGTGGAAAAGGCTAACAATGAGACTGTCAAAAGAACTTTAAAATCTTCAGCTTTCAGTTCCTGAAAAACCAGCAAGAACCACTGGATTCCCTGAGATGAAAAATTGTTGCTGAGACTTTTGCAGTACTTCAGGGCTTACAGGAACTATTGGATTCCTGGCACATGAACTAATGGACAATGGAATCCTATTGGACTGTTTCTAGGACTTATGGACATGTGTAAATTTTTAGGTTGATTCATGTTGTTACATTACTACTAGCCTGTGTTATATTGCTATGTACTTATGTAAATTATGTATAATGCCTCCCATATTGATGGATTTATGTATACCATGTATATCTGTTACAAAGTTCTGGCCCATATTGATGGATTTATGTGTACCCCCTCAGAAACCCCCTATGTTTTAAAACAAAAGAAAGGGGGAGATGTTGGAATCCTTACTAACTGCTAACTAATTAGAGTTGATCTAATCTTACAAGAAGATGTTTTGGGCAGAACCTGAAACAAGGTACTAAGTAGAACTACCCATAATCCCTCTCTCTGGAAGGAGCATAAATAGGCCAATGGGCCAGTCGGAGAGTTCTTCAGAGAGTGAAGACGCTACAAGTCGAGATTTCAGCGGAATGACATGAAGAGTTGGAGCTGGCTGGAGGCTGAAGAAAGCAGAGGCAGAGGCTGAAGGACCAGACCTTTGGATTTGGTGACATTCGGAGAGAGCTCTTGGAACCAAGCAGAGAGATAGGCCTCTAAGCTAACCGGGCTATATTGGGATAATAAAAGATCTGAACTTTTATCACCTGGCTGCATTTTGAGAAGAAAAAGCTCACCACACCTATATGTACTAAAATAGGTATAGCATCTCTTTTCTTAGGGCAAAGCATTGAAAGTTGAAGGGATGCCCATCAATTGGAGAATGCCTGAATAAACTATGAGATGTGATTATGAAGGAATATTTATTCTAAAAGAAATGATGAGCAGGATGCTCTCAGAAAAACCTAGATAGAGTCTTGTGAGCTCATGCAAAGTGAAATGTATTGTGTACAAAGTAACAGCAATGTTGTGAGATGATCAGATGTGAATTGGTTTGCTATTCTCAGCAATACAATAATCCAATATAATTATAATGAAAAATGCTATCCATACCCAGTGAAAGGTCTAATTGTGTCTGAATACAGATTAAAGCATGCTTTTTAAATTTTATTTTTGTGAAAGTTTGTTTTTTGGGGGGGATTATGTTTTTTTTTTTCCCAAGTGTTTTTTGGAAGTGTTTTGCATAATTTCACATAGGCCTTCTCAATGAGGGATGGAATGGGAAGGGATGAAAGGAGAAAATCTGGAACTCAAAGCTTTAAAAAATATATTAAAAATTGTTTTACAAATAACTGGGGAAAATAAAATATAAAATAAGAAGATTAAGATAAGTATACTGTCAAGGTAAGTGAACTTATCCACAGTATTCAAAAAAAGTTTAATTGGTTGAATTCAATTAAAAAACATAATGACTAACTATATTGATTCATTTTTAATAGTGGACAGAATACTAACTATGGTATCAGATGAGTTATATTCAAATCAAATGTTTGATTACTTTTGATAAATTATATTGCATCCTTGGAACTCAGCTTTTACAATTGTAAAATTAAAATGTAAATAGGTTCTGAGGTCTTTTCCAGATCCAAATCTTGAATACTATTGGAACAGGTTATTGATGGAAAATGATGAATAAAGTAAAAAAAAAATCAGTTGATTATAGAACAAAATTATCATGTAAGGTCTACTAATTCTTTGTCAAACTCTCATTCCCCTAGAAACAGAATCATTGAGGTTTCTAAAACAGTTCCATTCCATGCAGATATAAATCAAATTTATCTTGGCAACAGCTTGGTGGTCTATTCTCCTCAAGTTTCCTCAAATGTAGGAGAATCCAGCTTCATCATTGCAAAAGAAATCAATTAAAACCTTTTCCCCAATCTATTAATCTTTCATTTTACATTTTTCCTACAAATAGTCTATTGTTGTACTCTGAAAATGGAAGAAGTTAGTTGAGTTATTGTTGCCTTTAATAGAGAGTATCTGCAGGGACTTACATTTCTTTTTTCATTATTAATTATTTTATTTTTCTGGTTATATATGTATATTAACTTTTTAAATACACATTTCTTTATGAATCATGATGTGAGAGAAAAATCAAAACAAAAGGGAAAAACCAACTTGACAGAAAAAAAAAAACAGTAAAAAGAAGTGAACATAGCATGTATTGATTTACATTCAATCTCCATAGTTTTCTTTTTGGAGGCAGATGCTTTGTTCTATCCAAAGTTTACTGGAATTGACTTGGATCACTGAGCCACTGAGAAGAACCAAGTCTTCCATAAATTTATATCCCTTTGGGCATAGCTCTAAAGTGCTTCTCAAAACAGTTGGATCAACAATGCATTAATGTACCAGTTTTCCTACATGTGGTCCAATGTTTAACATAATATTTTCCTGTCATCTTAGCCAATCTGAGAGGCATGAAGGAGTACTTCAGAGTTGTTGTAAGGTGCATTTTCCTAATCAATAGTGATTTAGAGCATATATACATATGACTATAAATGGCTTTAATTTTGTCATTAGAAAATTTTCTGTTCATAGCCTTTGATCATTGGGGAATAACTTGCATTCTTATAAATTTGACACAGTTCTTAATATATATTTAGAAATAATGTCTATCAGAAACACTGCTTGTAAAATTTTTCCCCAAATTTTGTACTTCCCTTTTAATCTTGTTTCTGTAGGTTTGGTTTGTGTAGAATTTTTTTTTAAATTTTAATGTAATCTAAATTCCCTATTTTGCACTTCATATTTTTCTCTAGTTCTTCTTTTGTCATAAATTCCTTCTTTCTCCAAATATCTGATCATCCCTTGCTTTCCTAATTTGCTAATGATATTACCCTTTATGTCTAAATCCTGTACCAATTTTAACATTTTGATATGGGAAGATGTCAGTCTATGCTGAGTATTTCACATATTATTTTTCAGTTTTCCCAATATTTTTTGTGAAATTGTGATTTCTTATTCCAGGAGCTAGAGTTTGAGTTAACAAATACTACATTACTATAGTAATCTAACTGATCTAACACTCTATTTTTAACCAGTATCAAATGGTTTTGATGACTGGTGATTTAAAATAGTTTTAGGCCTGGCACTGCTAGAACACCCTATTTTGTATTTTTTTTTGTGTGTGTGTGTGTGTGTGTGTGTGTGTGTGTGTGTGTGTGAATCCCCTTGATATTCTTGACCATTTGTTCTTTCAGATAAATTTTGTTATTATTTTTTCTAGGTCTTTAAAATAATTTTTGGCAGTTTGATTGGTATGGCACTTACAAATAGACCAGTTTAGGTAGAATTATCTTTTGTATTATATTAGCCCTGCTTCCCTATGAGCAATTGATATTTTTCCAATTGTTTAGATATGACTTGTTGTGTGGGAAATATTTTGTAATTGTGTTCATATAGTTCCTGGGTTTGTCTTGGCAGGTAGAGAAAAACAAATATATTATTTTTGTCTACAGTTATTTTAAATATTAATTCTCTATGTCTTGCTGATGGGGTCTAAAAATGCTGATGATTGATGTGGGTTTATTTTATATCCTACAACTTTGCTAAAGTTGTTAATTGTTCAACAACTTTTTGGATGATTTTCTAGGATTCTCTAAGTATATCATCATAATATCACAAAGAGTAATAGTTTTATCTCTTCTTTGCCACTTCTGATTCCTTTAATTTCTTTTTATTTTCTTATTGCCAAAGGCAACATTTCTAGTACAGAGGTTTGCATTTCTAAACAGACCTTATCTGAATAACAATCTCTTTCATTCTAAATTTGATACTGTGCATGCCATCCTTGTTCTCATATCATTTTTGTCTTATTGATAATACTTTTAGTTTTTGAAGGTGTCCTTGATTTATACAAAAAAAGAAAGGAGGAGGAGGAGGATGAACAGAAAGAGAAAAGAACGAAAGATATGGAGACTGATAGATTATAAAGATAGAAGTACAAGAACTGAATCAGAGACTTGTCTAGCAATGTTTGTTTATGAAGATAGTCTAATGATCCAAACTTGTTCAATATGTAAGTAGGATGGTAATATTGCCCTTGAAATATAGAACAAATAATTTTCTGAGCACACGTTCTTTCCTGTCAAATATTTCAAGGATTAGGATTCGGTAGGCAGCTTAAAAGCTTCTGCCAATGTTAATAGAATTGCATTTATTTTGCTTTCACAATTGTTCAGGCAAAAGATGTAAATACTTGATAAGTGTCTTTATCTGATTCCAGCTTGTCTCATCACCACTGACTCCTCACTTCTCTTGCATATGGAACTAAAGAGAGCTCATAAATACTTTAAAAATAAAAGTTCAACAGAACAAAAAGCTTCACAGAAACTACTTTATCACTTTCCATTTTAGATCAATATTATATAAGAGATTTATTGGGAGCAGGGTAAACATGACATGAAGAAGATAAAACTGTGGTTTCCTAGCTATATATTTTTAGAATTCTCTTTTAGAGAACTATCGAATTATTTGAATTTTATATTTTTCTTATAGAAGTGTTTCTCAGACAAGGAATTTTGTGGATACACTTTGAAACGATTGCAGAGACAGGAACGTCAGGCCTATTTACAAATACTTAGTGGTGACAGAGACATGTGATAGTCTATAAATGGAGTGGAAATAATTTAACAAAATTTAAGTGCCTTCTGTATGCCTAGCCTTATGTCATTTGATATGTTGGGTACACAGAAGTAGACTTTACAATTCCTGGCCCTAGCATATTTGATATTTAGGAATTTGAATAATAGGTAAAATCATTGTGGATAGGGAGTGTACCTTCCTCATCATGACTAGCAACAATTAAAGATCAATTGTCAACAAGTCAGACACAGAAATCCTAGAACTGCAGTATTTCATAGACCACAGGTCATACCCATCCTTCCCATCCATCTTCCAGAGAGACATCTTCTAAGGAAGAGATCAGTTATCCCCACAAACTTCCACCAATAGTGACACTAAGGAAAGGCAAGCAAGACTAATTCAAGTAACAAAACACTGTAGTGGAAAAACAGAAGACATCATGTGTAAGGCAAGTTAAATCATTATCACAATCGTTTTAACGACAATTTCTCCTCAGACTCCAAAGAAGACAGCCCAGCACCTTGAATCCAGGAACCTTGGGAATAGCATTGTTTATAGCCCACTGTTCTAAGGATCATAATAAGAAAGAACCTCTGGTCTTGTGATGAAGAAACTATCTGCTCCCAGAGAGATAACTGTGGGAACTAAGTGCGGATCACAACATAGTATTTTCACTCTTTTTTGTTGTTGTTTGCTTGCATTTTTTTTCATGTTTTTTTTTTTTCCTTTTTGATCTGATTTTTCTTGTGCAGCAAAGCAATTGTAGAAATATATGTAGATGTTTAACATATTGAACTATTTGCCATCTAGAGGAGAGGATGGGTGAGAGGATTGGGAAAAATTTAAAACATAAAATTTTGCAAGGGTGATGGTTGAAAATCATCCATTGCATATATTTTGAAAATGAAAAGCTTTAATAAAAAAAGAATCTATTTGGAAATGTAGTGTGGGGACTCTTCCTGGAAGGGCTTACAGTCTCAGTTACTGTATTTCCAAAAAAAAAAAAATTCTTACTATCTACATTTTTTATCATTGTCAAATCATTCAACCTTAGAAATTGGTGTCATTTCTCAACAAAAATGAAATTAAAGATGAAGCATTAACATTTGCTTTGTTGCTGCATGGTAAGGACACAAGACTTTTTCATCTGACTTGTCATTAAAATCTACATGTGTTGTCTGCCCTATTAAAATATGAGTTCCTTGAGAAAATAAGATACTTTTTAAATTTTCTATTTCTATTCACAAGGCTATTTAATATGGTACTTTCTATATGAGAAGTACTTTTGATTCATCCATTCCTTTGTTCTTTCATTCATAACAAAATGGTTCCAGTTCTCTTTCAGTGACACAACATATTCATAATAAACAAGAAAACCTTATGAGAAACCATCATATAGGTTAATGCAACTACATTAGGGTTCATCCACAGTGTAAGTTAAATGAGATACACAATGACCCTGGAATAAGTATGGAGAATAAATTCTCAGGTTCAGATTACTGGTGTCCAGAGAAATGTTTGTCATTTGACTCTTTGACATTCCCAATGCCACCCCATCCCCAAAGTTTTGGGAAGGAGAAAGTAAAATACTTTACAAAATTAATTTTTAGTATAGCTTTTATGTTGTCTACTAATCATCTCCAATTCTGATTCTTCTGACATCTTGTTCCATAATTCACAATTATATAATATGATCTAAAGAATATTAATGTTAAAATAATGGGCTTTTGTGATAGTGAATAACTCAATATGATTAAAAAAAAACACAAAATAATTTCCTTGATTTCATCTAATCTGATACAGTTCAAATTTAAGCATAGCTCAACTCAATTCAATAAGCATCTATTAATTATCTAATTAGTACAAGGATTTATGATAATTGTTAGAGATACTAAGAAAAATAAAAAAGTTAATGCCCTTAAAGAGTTTATATTATACTTCAACATATAAACATATAATCAATAAAATATAATTTAAAATGAGAGAATACGAAGAATTAAGAGGATTAAGAAAATTTTCTCATAAGAAATGCTACCTGAAATGTAAAGATACACTGTGTTGGAGGAATAGGGAGAGGATGATCCAATCTATACAAGTACGCAAAAATGGGAGCTAGAGTGAGATAAAAGGGAAATAGCATCTAGTCCAGTTTGGAATGTAAAATATATAAAGGGGAGTAGTGTCATGAATATGCAGAAGTAGGAAGGAGTTAGTGAAGGGCTTTAAATGTCAAACTGAGAGACATATGTTTATTCTAGATACAATAGAAAAGCACTTAAGTATCTAGAGCAAGAGTATGAACAGTCTTTTGCTTTGGGGCTTTTATTTTGGTGACTACGTAGAGACATTGGAAAGCTATATTTGAACTCTGAATAGCACTTTTCTCATTACACTGATTAACACCTTAAACTTCCTGGACATAAGTGCTATTTTCTGTTTCTTTTGAGGTAAATAGTCTCAGCAAATAACTGAATCAAATCATCTCTGTATTTACTTCTGTCACACAATCTTCTGTGATTCTAAAACATGTCTGGGGATTTTAACATTTCTTGGGGTGAGCTTTTAAGTTTTCATTTCATTCTGCTGAATCAAATGGTTTATTGAAATCACCAAAGAGAAACAGTGGGATCTTATATTCTATACAGCCCAGTAAAATTGTGGCCACATAAAAATGTTCTTTGCTATTTAAAAAAAGAGAGAGAAAGAGAATGTTAAATCCTACTTGTTCCTTTTTCAGGTTTTTATCAAGGATACCCACCTAGTGTTCACATTCATGCTGAGGTCCCCCAAGTATAAGGAATTAGATTGGCTCTGTTTGCAAGATGGTGCAAGATTTCTTAGCTTCATCTAGATTTTAGAGCTGATAGAGGCATAAAGATTATATAGTTCAGGTGTTCTTAACCTTTTCATGTCATGAACTTCTTTGGAAGTCTGATGAAGGCTATGGATCTCTTCTCAGAATTCTTTTTTTTAAATACATAAAATAAAATATAGGAATTCAATTATATTGAAATACAATTATCAAAATATTAAAAAATAAACAAAATAAATTCAAGAATCCAGTGTTATCATTCTTCTTCTTGAGAAAACTGAAGTAAATCTAGTATGCCCCTACCTCGTCAACCTCTTCAATTAATGTTATAGTAAGGCAGTTAGGTAGTGTAGTAGAAAGAACATTAGACTTCCAGTCAGGAAAAAAAGGAGTTCAAATATAGCCCCTAGAACCCACTATTGTGTGACTTTGGAGAAGTTTATTAACTTTTGTTTGCTTCTGTTTACTCATCTGAAAAAATGAGGATAATTCCACCACCTATCTTCTTGGGCTGTTATAAGGATAATATTTGAATAATCATTGTAAAACAATTAGCAGGGTGCCTAGCACATAATAACTACTATATAAATATTAACAATAGCCTATGAATTCTTCATACAAGCCTACAGAAAGCAGTCAATTTTGAGAACATTTTTACCCAAATGATTTATTTGAACATGGTGACACAATAAATAAAAGTACAAAATGACTGGTCTTGTGTAACTATATTTGACTTTTTTCTGTGATGGTAGCAGAGTATGGTAAAAATACACAGTTTTATGACCATCTACAAACACTTATCAAACTCTTGATACCCAAAATGGAATTTTTGTCGTCCAACCCACAAATCAACCTGTTACAAGAACAATTTCACCAAATGTATATGAACATTTTTACTGTCTAGGAAACCAGAGAATAGGCAACAGTTGCAGCAAAATTGAAAGATGACTTAGAGAATCTGCTCAGAGAAATGTAGTCATCACTTTCGTTGTGTTCTCAAAGGACAATAATATGATATTATGGAGCACTTAGTCATTTTCTTTTTTGCCATATTCTTAATACATTTCAGCAAACAAATCCTAATAGGGAAACACAAAGTCTGTGTATAAATATTTAATGAAATATGTGAAGAGATAACATGATTAAATAACAGGATTTCCCAAACTAACTTCACTTGTACCTTAATAATGAGAACTGGTTTTACTGGCAAAAAAGTATGCTTTGGATTGAGAACTTCATTTCCCACAGAATATCAAATAAGACATTAGTCTGCCAGTCAATAAATACTTTTTAAGCATTTATTATGTGTCAATCACTATGCTAAGCCATAGGGATCAAAGAAAGTTAAGAAATTTAAGAGAGAGTCCCTGTTTGGAGAAGAGATGAAGGTGAGGGGAAGGATTCATAATGACAAGATACAAACACCTATATGCAAACAAGCTAGAAAGTATTCATAAATAACCAACAGTGGGAACATACTATAATGAAGCAGTATTGGGAAAAGCTTCCTGTAGAAAGTGGCATTTTATCTGGGACTTAATGGAAGCGAATCCAGGAAGCAGAGATGAGGAGGAAAAGCATTCTAGATGCAGGAGACAGTCAGTTAGAAAGCCTGGAATTAGAAAATGGAGTATATTAGGTGAAGAACATCATGGAGACAGGTGTCATTGAATCAGAGTCCCTAAGGAGGGAGTTCTAAAGTGTCAGAAGACTGGGAAGATCTGAGTGTGATGAGAAGAAAGTTATTAAGGTCTTTCAATATCAAATAGAGATCTTTTCAGTTAATTGGTGGTGATATGAAGTCATAGATATTGATACTTGCTATTAGAGTTCAGGGAATTGTTAGGGAGACATGATCACACCTGTATTTTAGAAGATCACTTTGAAATGGACTGGAATGAGGAAAAGATTTGTAAAAGGCAGACCAACCATCAATTGATTGCTGTAAGTCAGAAAAGAAATTATGAGGCCTTCACCAATTCAGTAACAATACCAGAGAGGGAACAGAAATTTTGCAAAGTTAAAATTGACAGACTTTGGTAACAGATTGTAGATGGGCTATTAATAGATCAAAACACATGCAAGTTTGGTAATTTGAAGAACAACATTCCAAATTCCTTTTTGCAATAATAGCCATTGCAAAAGCATTATTGTTCTCTTATTTTATTATTGTTCTTCCCCCCCTCCATTTTCCTTATATTTTTTTTCAATGTCTTCAAAATGACACCTCATAGACATTACTATAGGGAATCAGAAATAAAACAAAATGTCTAAGTGTGTTCAGACAGACTCTAGTATGATTGTATTTATTCAAGAAATTATTTTGAACTACATACTGGACATCAATGAATTTAGTAAAAGATGAAACAGACAGCACTTTAAATATATTTGCCTCTCAAACTCCATGATGGAAAAATAAGTGATAGCTTTTAGCTGATGACATAAATGTTGTCAGTCAATCACTAAGCATAATTCATTTGTTTTGTTTTAAACCTTTAAAGTAGTAATGACTGATAATTGGGGGTATTGATAGTTATGATTTATAGAATCTTTTCTAAAATGATGTAATATAGTTTAAGAGTATTAATTTAAGAAATGGAATTAGATCTTCTCATGTTCTATTTTGTTTTATATTTAAACCAGAGAGACTTTTATTTTTCCTGAAGAAGTATATTTTGACTGATTTGGGTAGGCTGCACTGACAGCTGATTAAATCCCTTAATGTTCAGTGATTTATTTTAGATTCTTTATTTTGGTTTTACATATATCTGTTGTTTTAATTCAATTTATAACCTGCTATAATAAAAGGGTAATTATGAAGAATGTGTCAGCTCCATACCTTAATGCATTCCTTGAAAAATAATTCTTACCTTAATGATTGTAAAGGGAATTTTTCTAAACTTTTCATCTGAAGTAAATCAAAATCTACAATACAATGTTGCCAAACAATAATATGAAAAATATAAGGGAAAATATGTAAATGACTGCATAAGTTAGTTTCTTTATCCAGCAAGGCATCATAGGCATGACAATAGCTTAGACTTATTGAAAATATACAATAGATGTAAAAAATAAATGTATACATATATAACAAAAAGATACAGTTTACTGAAGAATTATGCTGAATTGCAATGTATAGTGGTCTTCAATGTATAATACTACTTTAGCTTCATAGTTCAATAAGATTGCACAAATATTTTTAATTGTCTATGATATTCAAGGCATAGAATGGAGTGAGAATCATCAGGAATAAAGTCCTCTCTCTGACATAAAATAGTTTGTAACATTTAACCTCTCAATGTCATTAAAAAACTTTTTCTAAACATTTTTATTATATTTTCTAAATTACATGTACAAATTTAACACTTTTTAAATTTTTTTTGAGTTCAATATTCTCTTCATTCCCTTGTTCTACCCCCTTCTTGAGAAAACAAGCAATTTGATAGAGATTATATATATGCAATCATGCAAAACATTTCATTTTATTCATGCTGCAAAAGAAAATGCAAACAACAAAAGAATAAGAATAATAAAGCAAAAAATGTATTCTTCCATTTGCATTCAGACTCCATCAGTTCTTTCTTTGAATGAGATTTTTCATCATAAATCTTTGGATTTTCATTAGATCATTTTATTGTTGAGATAGCAAAGATTAACAGTGGTTCATAATAAAATATCGTTGTTACTACATACAACGTTCTCCTAGTTTTGTTCATTTCAGTTTGCATCAATTCATATGTCTTCCCAGATTTTTCTTAAAGCATCCTGTTCATCATTTCTTAGAACACAATAGTATGTCACTCTTCAAATGTTTTAAGATAACAGAATTTTATAAGCAAACCAGATTTAAGATATAGCATAATCTAATTTGTTTTATTTGACAGATATGGAGAAATTAGTGCCCTAATAGATTGAATGACTAAGTTAGTGTTTGATTATTGACAGAAATAAGATCACAATAAAGGACTAATGATATCTAATTGATATGCTCTTTCCACTATGTCATGAAACCACTTTTGAATTCTCCTGATTTGTAGTTTCAATTCTCTATAACTGCCCATGTGTACCTGTGTTTGTGTGTGTAAGAGATCATGCAAGCATGCAATAGAAGTATGTGCACATGTGTATTACTACTTCTCCATCATAATAACTATAAAAGTTACTTACTTCAGATAGTTTTCAAAAGGAGAAAAACCTTTCTGAACCTTTGAAGGACCTCAGCAACAACTTGTCTAAAATGAGTTCATGCATCTAGAGAAATATAAAATAAACATTAAAGACAAATTATAAGGGACTTAATAAGGTCAAAGTATTTACTTTGTATATGTGAAAATATTAGCTGTTCTCTAATGATTATCCTCTTTGTTTGGGTAGTTTGAAAGGAAAGTATGTATGAAGGGTTGATTCTAAAAACAACAAAACTGTTTAGGGAGAGATAAAAGGGATTAAATATCTCATATAAATGAGGCATAAAAGGAAAAAAATTATAAAGAAGAGGCTAATGAAAGGGAAGGTAGGTAGTGCTGGAACCTTATTCTCATTGGGAATGGGTTAATATGTGTGTGTGTGTGTGTGTGTGTGTGTGTGTGTGTGTGTGTGTTTGTATAAAAGTCTTCGAAATTCAGAAATCAATAAGAAGACAACAAGATCAAGTGGGGGTAATGATAATGGACGAGTTTTTGGAGAGCTGGATAGGTTAAGGAATAAGACATTTCATAAGGCAGCAGGTAGAAGTAAAGCAAAGGAGTAAGGAGAGGGATAGGGTAAATAGGAGAGAAAGAAAATGAGGAAAGAGGAAAATTAGCAAGTTATTGTATGTAGCTTAGAATGTGAATGGGACAAATTTACTTATAAAACAAAAAATAGCAAATTAAAATTTTAAAGTCAATAAAATATTACTTCCAGAGAAATTATAAAAATGAAAGATAGATACAAAGAAAATAAAGGGTATTTATTGTTAATAGGTAGGAAATGTTGATATAATTTTTAAAATTTTAATTCTACCTAAATAATCAATTCAATGTCATCACAATTAATTTACTAAAATATATATTTTCCTGATTTAGAAAAAATAATAAAATGCATTTGGAAGAACAAGAGATAAAGAGCTTCAAAGAAACTAAGAGAAAATGATGTAAGAGGAAAAGATTCAGAAGTGTATTTAAAGTGAGAGTGTTGTTGAAGCATAAAAATGATAATTTTGACTATTTTAAATTAAATTTTCCCATATAAATAAAATCTATGTAGCCAAGAAAAGAACAAAGGAAAAAAATGGTAAAAATCTTTCATTGTCAGTCTTTCAGATAGGATGTAATTGGATTGAAATATTGCTGTGTTGTAGAAAATGATGAGCTAGTTGGTTTAGAAAAACATGGAAAGACGGGATTATAAAGGAAGATGAAATAGATGATAGGAAGAAATAAGCATAATATGGTCTTAAATATATCTCATGTGTGTGTGTGTGTGTGTGTGTGTGTGTATAGATAACTGCGTGTGTCCATGTGTACATATATATCATCAACAAAGAAAGAAAGAAAACCTAGGAAGCTTTAAAAAATAGTGTAGTATAAATACTATAGGTTTTCTTGAAGTACAAATTGTTTCATACCAAATCTTCTCTTATTATCTACTGTGTCTTTGGCAATGTTTTCTTTTTTTTTCTTCTTATTTTGTATTTAATTTAAAATTTTAAATAATACAAAAATAAACTTACAATAAATCTGTGTCTTTGTCATACTGTTGTCTAACATGCTTTTTTTAGGTTGCCCACCTCAACATTGTAATTATGGTCATTATAAAGTGTGTGATCAAACTTTCAGATATCGCCTTATGAGTATCTTTTAAACATGAATTTGTTAGAAAAGATCATAGAATAAAAAGATCAGAGAGTTAGAGCTTGAAGAAATCTTCAAGGTCATTCCAGAAAACTCTTATGTGTATTTCTAAAGTATACATATTTTGCTGTATGATAAATGCATACTAAAGGCTAAAGTCTGCATTTTTAATAGCTATACATTTGACAGAATTTCCCCCTGTTAGTTTTTTTTAGATTCCTCTTTCAGTCTATCTTAATCTTAGATGATTTTAGATAATGTTGTCAAAGCGAGTAAAACTTTGCAAGACATTCAGCTTTCTGCCTATATGAATTTATTTGCATATTCACTGAGAAAACGTGACCATTTGTATATATGAAATAGTGCACCCTAATTATTGGAAAGAGGGGTACAAAGAAACCTCCATGTACCTTAGAACAAATCTGGGGATCCCGTGAGGCAGTACAGGCCTCATCTCAGAAGAAGCATTAGATCTAAGCCACCTCTGAATTCAGATCACATAACCAAGCTGAATAGAGATTCCATGTTGCAAACATCAAGAAAAAAATTGCAAAATGAAATAAAAAGACCCTTTCTGATATGGCATAAATCAAGTAACTTTGTGAACATTCCCTAGCCTCTTTGCATGATCAATTTAACTTGAAAATTTTTCTCCTTAAGCTATTAGCCTCTCTCTTTTAAATTTAAATATTTAAAAAGTTATGCTTTCTTTACTCTATCAGGATTCATAACATTGTTTTTAATTCAGGTTGACAGAGAGCCATTTTAATATTTTCTAGGTAAAGGCCCATTTCTCCTTATTTCCACAAAAAAAGCTGTCTTTCAATCATTTCCCACCTGTGCTGCTGAGCTCTAATGATGCTTGGAAATAACCACAATAGATAATTTACTGTAATATGCCCCAGTCCTATTAGATAGTCAGGTTTGTATTATTACACTAAAAAATCCTTTGAACAAATATATATTGTAAAACCACAAAAATGAATATTTAGAGAACTGAAAGCATACACACACACACACACACACACACACACACACAAACACAAAAGCGTTATTGCAGATAAAAGCTTGGTGTGTGGGAGTGTGGGTATATAGGGATAGATAAATAGATTAGATAGATATATACATAGATAGATGGATGGATGGATGGATAGATTCCTATCATTTGTGTGATCCTTCTTTAAAGTAAGGAATTTACACTAATTTTCTAAAATCTCTAAGTCCATATATGTGATTTTTATCTAACAATCTATAAGCCATGCTATCAAATAAAGACATCAGATCAGCAAGGTTGAAACTGGTCATTTGGGAGCCGGGCATGAAGAAATCTGATCTCAAAAGTGATCTTAAATCAATATTATCATTTGTGATGTGAAAATAACACAAAAATTTTTAAGACAACATCAGCTGAGTATAATGATAGACTGCAGGAAACTGGCAAATAGGGAATCACATCAGGACACTAGCCTCTATGAGAGAGATGCTTACATACTTTGAGGTCAGTGCTGAGAAGGATAATGCACAACTTTAGGGGAGCAGAGCAAAACAGGTTGGGGTTGGTATGTCAGTACCTCAGAGAGGAAGCATGCCATCTGTTAACTTCCTAGTTTCATTATTCTTGCTAACTAGGTGCTAAGCATAGTTATTTGCACTCTGTTGAAGGAGTGAAAGTGCTGTCAAAATGTAAATGCAACATATTTGAGAATTGCACTACCTTTTACAATCTTTTTTAAAAAATCATTATGGCTTTAAATTTCAAAGCCATCAGAAAAAGTCCTTATTGTGTATAAACAGAATATATCAAAGTCCAGATATTTTTTTTTGACATACTGCTTGTCACCTAACTTTATTATGCTGTAATAGAATGATCCCTGGATTTAATGGCTTCAATTCCTTGGTCTATCTTCTAATAACTGTGTGATATTGGTCAGATCAGTTAACTTCTAGAACCTCAGTTTCCACATCTATGAAATGAAAATATTATTTTTATAATACCTTTTATTTTCAAAATACAATCCAATAATTTCAGCATTCATTCTTGCAAAATCTTTTATTACAAATTTTTCTCCCTTTATTCTCTCCATCCCCCCTCACCTAGATAGCACCCAATATAGGATAAACATGTACAATTCTTCTAAATATATTTTCACATTTATCATGCTGCACAAGAAGAATCAGAAGGGGCGGGGGAGGAGGAAAGTGAGAAAGAAAGAAAATAAAAGAATTAAACAACCAAAAAGCTGAAAATACTATGTTGTGATCCATTTTAGTCCCCATATTCCTTTCTGGATGCAGATAGCTCTCTCTCTCTATTGCCAGTCAATTGGAATTTCACCTCAATGCTGAGAAGAACAAAGTTCCTCACAGCTGATTATCACATCACATAAATTGGTTGTTGCTGAGTGCAAAGTTCTCTTGGTTCTACTCCATTCAGCATCATTTTACATAAGTCTTTCATGGCCTTTCTGAAAACTCTCTGCTGATTGTTCCTTATATACGTACTATAACTTATTTAGTCATTCCCCAACTTATGGATATCCATTTAGTTTCTTGCTGCTACAAAAAGGGCTGTTACAAACATGTGTGCAATTCTGGGTCCTTTTCCATTCTTTTTTAATCTCTTTGGGATATAGATCCAGTAGACACTGCTGGAGCAAAGGTTATGCACAGTTTGATAGCCCTTTGGGAATAGTTCCAAATTGATCTCCAGAATGGTTGGATCATTTCATAAATTCACCAACAATGTATTAGTGTCCCCATTTTTTCCCATCCCCTCCAACATTGATATTTCTCTTTTTTGTCATCTTAGCCAATCTTAGAGGTGGGTAGTGGTACCTCAAATAGGAATAATATGGATAAGATCATAAATCTATCATTTCTTCTCAATGAAACCTCTAAGAAGAGGCAAGGAAGTGAATCTTTCTAGTAAATGAACCATTACCAAAGATTTAGATAAAAGATAAATGTTCACATACACATCAAAGTCTTCTTATGACTTGCCATTGCACTGAGTTCCCTAAGAGCAAAAACTGCATCTTGACTACTTTTGTATCTTCAGTGCTTAGTACAGTGCATGACACATAGTACAAACCATAAAAGATTGTTGACTTGACAATGAAAAATGCAAAACCTCCATTTCTTTACTACTCTGGCAGGGGATAGGGATGTTGGGGGATGGGGTGGGATGTAATGCTAATCTAAGAAAAACATGTTCAACACAATAGTAACAGAGGATATTTAGTATATTCTTTATCACCATTTCTATGCCTTTCTTAAGATCTCAAGTTGAGTTATGAAGATGTATTACATTTTGTAATGTTATAATTGCTATGATAAAAGTGTAAAAGAAAATTATTACTTTTTCTATCAATTAAAAAGCTGTTGATAGTGTTGTTTTATATTTTTATCACATTCAATCTAGCAATAAATTTCATGGGGTAATTTTATTCCGATACATCATTTTTCCTTGTTATTAGTTATACAGTAACTTATAATTGAGAACATTGACCTAGATAAGCACTTTCATTTTCTAAATGATTTTAAAAAAGAAACAAACCATTCAAAGTGTTTAAACTATTTTTAAAGGATTTTTTTGTCTTTTCACTCAGAGCTTAAATTCAATTCAAAAGCTTCAAGAGAAGAGAAGGAACTTTGAAAACAGTCAAGCCATTTAGAGAACTACAGATTGAAATAATTGCTAACTTATTTTGGTGATGATTACAATACAAAGAAGTGAGATGTAACACAGTGCTAGAGATAAACTGGGCAAATGAAGCCTTAGGAATGGCTTTCAGTAGCTGCATTGCAGTCATCTCACTTGGAAGGTATAATGCAAGAAAAGGTTTTTTATAATTTTTTCTTCCCTATCCTAGTTTAGAGTACAATAGGCTATTCAGAAGTCAAGAACTGAAAATTTAGTTTCAGTGTATCTCACTATGCAATGGTATGTTTTTCAAAGCGTATTCATTTTTTATTATTTTTTCAAGGAATTGTAATTGTGTTTTATGGCATATTTCAGCTCTTGTAAAGAGTCTTGAAAAAAATAAGCATTATGAGCTGCTGTGCCATTTTATACAATCCATTATAGTACACACAATGATATGGAAATAGACATGCCATGGCCTCCAAGTCAAATATTCTATTGGTGATCATACCAGACAAGTAATTTTTACTTAACTGAGTTCATATGATTCTGAAAATGTCATGGAGATGATGGTGTTAGATGGCTAGGATTTAAAAGACAGAAGGTGAAAGTTCTTTTGTGCTTTAAAATTATATTATTATATATTAATATAATTGGAGAGATAAGGCAGCCATTTAAAAATGCAAACAGTGAGAGAAAGGGGTTTATTTTTAAGTTCTTAACTTTTTTTTGAAAAAAAAATTTTTTCTATCAGAAATAATAAGATGATTAATAACTTAAAAGGAATTAATTGATTTTTAAGGAACAGTTTGATAAAGTAGTATTAATAGATTTACTTTTCCTCATAGATTTCATTTTATTTCTAATAATTCCATGTTATTTTAATTGATGTTTTTGTCTATTATGGGTCACACAGAACGAAAAATAAAATACACATTTGATGTCTAAATTTTTAGTGAAACAATTTTCTTAAGTAAAACATCAATTCAAAATATACAGTGGCATTATATATTCTACAGTTAACCTAAAAAACTTATGATTGTTGAATAGCAGACACATAGTCAGTCTTTAAACCAGTACTTTTCTAGAGTTTTAGACTCTATTGATGTAGCTTTCAGGAACAAATCAAGACCTCCATTTCATGATTTAAAAAAAAAAAAGGAAGAAAGAAAAAAAAAAAAGAAAGAAAAGAAACAGGACTTTTGTCCAAAGACTTAAGATGCATTTTGGGATAGGAGGAAAGTACCTTAGAAGATACCAGGAGTTACAGAACATTATGTTTCCTTTCCCATCATTATAAAGTACTTAAAATAATGGTTTGTGGATGCTTCAAGATTACCTTTGATTGAAAGATGATAAAAGAATAGAAATGCTTATCTTTAGAAATAATTTTCTAGAGCATAGCAAATCTTTATGGATTCATACATAAAAAACTCAAAACTTCAGAGAATATAATCCCATTATACATTGCAAATTGATGTTTTAATTGTTTCGAGCAGCACGATAAAATGTACTGTTTTACTTAGGAAAGTTGTTTCCTTTAGTTGGATTAAAATGTTGTGAGTGTGATTGATATAATCACAATGTTAACAGTGGATAAAGAGCTGAGCTTGGAGTCAGAAAAACTCATCTTCCTAAATTCAAATATGGCCTCAGACAGTTATTAGTTATATGACCCTGTGCAAATTGTTTAACCCTATTTGACTCATCTACCTCATCTATAAAATAGGTTGGAAAAGGAAATAAAAAATTACTCCAATAATTTTGCAAAGAAAACTTCAAATTGTGAGGAGTGAGAAATGAGAGGTGAGAGATATCCTAACAGCAATGGGGTTCTCAGTCTGGTATGACACCTTTTTGCAAAAGAATTTGCTGTCCTGCCTCCAGGCGAGGGTTGTTTGTTGTTGTTGTTGTTGTTGTTTTAGCAAAAAATGGGTTTGTTACACTGAGAAACAACTTCCCAGCTGGACAGTTCCAGATAGGAATTAGCAAAAGTTTGGGTACAGATTCTTGACTTTTATATAATCTTCTATGGTTTGGGGCTAGGGAGAGGTAGGGGCTAATTTTCAAATCAATAAAGGGTGGTGATTAAACTGGTTCCCAGATTAATTGGAGGTGGGAGATTCCCTTAGGAAACTACCTTGACCAAGGGAGATTGAGGTGGGTGGGAATCATTTTTAGGAATTTCCTCAGACTAAGTGGCCCACTCTCCACAAATATCAGGGGACATAATTCTGTTACATCAAAATGGGGTCACAAAGAGTTAGACACAATTGAAAAGTGACTGAAAAACAACTTTCTTGTTGTTTTTTCCACTCCCGTTACCAGTCTTATCTTGTGCCAGTTTGGACAACTGATTAGCTTATCCTACTGTAGCTCAGAAATTATGAATTCAGTAAATCCTGAAACCTACTGAGTATTAATAATGTAAATTAGCAAAATCAACAAACTTTAATTGAGTGTCTACAATTATTTAGACATTGGTATTACAAAGACAAAAAAATAAAACAGTCCCTGTCCTCAAAGAGATTATTTTTATCAGGGTAGAAATATATCTACATATATAAGTATATATGTAATGTATAGAAAATGAATTTAAATTAGATTAAAAGGAAAGGAACTAACAGCTACAGAAATCCAGGAAAAGTCTCAGGTAGGAGTTTGAAATCTAATCTTAGCTTTGAAGGAAACTAGGAATTCTAAGATGAAAAAATAAGAAAGACATATCCCTGGCTTATTAAATAGCCTAGTTAGAATCATGTGGATGGGAAAAAGAATGTTGAATGTTAGGAACAGGAAAAAGCAAACAAACTACTGGGTTGGAATACAGATTCCATAAAGAGAAAGAATTTATAATGTTTTTAAGGTTAGGTCATGACCAGAGTGACTATAAATTATAAAAAAGAGGAGTTTGTATTTGAATTTACAAATAATGGGGAGGCACTGAAACTTAAAGAGCAGAGGGATTACAGGATCAGACCTGTGTTTTAAGACTATCATTGGCAGCTATATAGAAGAAGAGAGGGAAGAGGCTTGAAAAAGGTCTACAGCTGAAGAATCTTATGTCAAGTGGGAGGATTCCAGGAAGATGGCAGATTCCAGCAAATTTCAAACTGTTCTCATTTTCCCCACAAGCAGAACAAATTTGTGCCTCAGAGCAAACATAGATTGATGAAAAATCAAGAAGACCTGGGACGGAACAAGAGGTCTCCTGCCACAACCCAAGAAGATTGAAAGAAAAACCTTAGGTTCAGAGATTAACTCATGTGAAGTGCAAAAACTTTTGAGCTAGCTCGACAGAAACACCAAGTGGGGTGTTCTCTCGGGCTAGATGGATGTGGCTGGATCCTCAGCAGGAACCACACAAACGTTTACCTAAGTTCTAAGTTCTGGAAAACTGAGCAAACCTTGCTTGGCTGAATAGGAATGTCAGGCTCAGAGACAAGGCCTTGTAAAGAAGAAAACAGCACACTTGTGAATGCAGGAGAAGTTGGGCTGGCAATTGCAGAAGAGTGGAACTTTTGGTTTGAGTTTCCAGGTCGAGGGAAAAGCTACATTATCCTTTCACCATAAGATTAAAGGTGCTTACACTAATACTTCTTATTTAAAAAAAAAAAAAAAGAACCATCAAGGAAGAAAAAAAAAAAAAAAACAACCATAGAAGTCTTCTATGAGAACAGGGAAGACTGAGGTTCATTTTCAGAGCAGGTTACTGTGGTAAAAAAAAAAAAAAAGCTTGTTCTACTTCAAAGAGTAATGCTAAATGGTCCCTGCCCAGAAAAAAAAAATTATAGAAAGAATTCAAAAAAGAATTTAAAAATCAAATGAGTCCCTAAGGAAAAACTAAAACAACAACAACAAAAAAAAAAAAACCCACAGTAAATAAAAACCATGCAAAAAACAAGAAAATTATGAAAAAAAGCTAAACAACTAGAAGAAGAAATAATCTTATAGGTGAAAATCATTCTTTGAAAATTAGAATAGGGCAAAGGGAAGCCAGTGAATCCATGAGAGATCAAGAAATAACAAAGCAGAACATAAAAGAATGAAAAAATAGAACAGAATATGAAACATAAGAAAAACAACATCTGGAGAACAGATTAAGAAGAAAACAATATTAGAATAACTGGAATACCTGAAAGCTGTGATAAAAAAAAGAGAAATAATATAAGAAAACTGTCTTGGAGTGATGGAACAAGAAAGGAAAGTAGAAATAGAAAAATCCACCAATCACCACTTCAAAGAGATACTTTGTGGAAAATACATAGGAATATTATTACCAAATTTCAAAATCCCCAGATCACAGAGAAAATTATCCAAGAAACAAGGAAAAAAAAAAAAAAGCTCATATATGCTGGAGCTACAATTAGAATTATAGTGGAATTATCAGAGGCCACAATAAAAGACCACAGGTCCTGGAATTATATACACTGGCAAGCAAAAAAACTAGGCATATAACCAAAACAACCACATCCAGAAAAATTATCCATAATATTGAATGCAAAAAAAAAGGACATTCAATGAACTTGTAGATTTTTCAATACTATTTTTCAATCAAACCCAAGCAATAGAAATTATAACTATAAGAGCCAATATCAAAGATCAATTCCAAGGAACTTAACATGGACAAATTATTTATATTTTTTACATGGAAATATATACCATATGTTTAAGATTAACATCAACAATTGGGCAGCAAAAAAATAAAATAAAAAAGAGTGGAACAGAATTGAGTAGATTCTAAAAAGCAAAACTGTTTAGAAAATTAAAAAAAAAATACAGCAATTATATAATACAAATGAGGTACAGGAGGAGAATAGACAGCAGCATTAGATGTTGGAAAGAGTTATTATTTCTGAAAACCTTTTCACATTGGGAATGGATTAAATAGGCAATACTGCATAAATACTATGAAGGGCATAGCAACCTCCAAAATCTAAGGGGTAGGGATGGGTGGTGAGGGAAGAAGAACAGGGAGAGATCCATGGACAGGGGGAAGTTGAGTAATAGCCAGGTAAATTAAGGAGAAGGATTATAGCAATAGAGTTAGTAGGGATTAAAAAGAAAAGATAAGTCAAACTGAAAGATTCGGTCAAAAAAGAATTCTGTGTTATATGTGAGCCATATCATTTTAAATATATGTTTACATATGGGTAAATATGCATGTTTGTATATATGTGTGTTTGAGTATGTGTAGATATGTATATATGTTGCCCTAGGTATGTGTATATATGGATATATGTATATGTGAGTGCATCTGTAGGTAAGTGTGAATGTATATTGTTTAATTCTAGCCTATTTGAGGGAGGTAAGAAGAATGAAAGTTTAAAAAAAGGCATAAAGTAAAAAATATTCACAGCAAAGAACAAAAGAATAATCTACAAGGAAACAAACAAAAAAAGAAGAACACTTATGAACATAATTTCTTATAGTTTTATACATCCTTTCTTGAAAAGATAATTTATTGTTATATATATTGGATCCTTTCTGATGCTCTGCTGGGCACTTGACAATATTCTATTTGTTTTGTTTTCCTTTTCTTTTTTTTTTATTTTCTATTCTTTTTTTAACAAAATAAATTAAAGAAAGAAAAAGAAAAAAAAAAGAATCATATCTGTAAAGGTCTGAAACTCTGAATAGGTGCACTGGAATTAGACAACCGAGCACTTAAGGCTAATTACCTATTGGACAATACTCTAGCATATGCTTGGAAAAATGGCCCTCCTCACTATTCTGTGCTGGCTCAATCTTTTGGTGTATACAGATAATTGTAGGAGGGATTAGGGGGTGGAGTAAAACAAGCCAGAGTTACTTTGGAGGAGGACGAGGAGAAGGGAGGTCAGTTGGTGGAGAGCATGTGGCAGTTTTGTCCATCTCCTTCACTTCTCCCCTTAAAGACCAAAGACTTTTGCTTATCCTGACTCCAGCTGATACTGAGGCCTCCAGGGAGCTAGCTCGGCCTTCACACATATCAATGAAGTAAAAAACAGAGAAACATCTGTGTCCTTTCTCCCATTGGTCAGTTCTTCCTCAGGCTTCCATTTTGTGCAGGGGCCAGGTCATTAAACCTTTATTTTCCTCCCATCTACATTCTGATTTCCCAGATTTCAAAGTTATGCCCTAACATTGGACCTTTATACTCTCTTCCCCTTCCCAGCTCCTTTTTCTGTATCATATTCCTCACATAGATTGTAAACTTCTAGAGAATAGGCATTGACTTTGTTTTGCTCATATTTTTATCTGCAGATTTAACACAATGTTTGACACATAGTATTATATTAAAATTGTTTGTATTGTCTTGATCAATGGAGAGATTTTGAAGTACTGTAAAAGATTAGAGATAACTTTATATAGAAAGACTAAGAAGACCTGGGATCAAATTTTATTTCTTATTCTTATCAGTATGATGTTGGGTAAGCCTCTTGTAACTGAGCTCCAGATTTTGCAACTAAAAATTGAGGAATTAAACAAGACTTTATGGTCTCCAAGGTCCTTTCTAGCCTATATTTATGTCCTACAGAAATCCAAGATGAAGAAACTTTCCCTATAAACCAATGAGTTCTTAAATGATCATAATTCACAAGTAACATTGCAATAATTGAATCAATCCCTAAAATAATACAAATCCTTCTTGGTGATTTCCATAGTGATGAAAAAGAGATTAATTACCCACACTATGGAAATAAAGTGACTGAAAAACAAATATATCCCCCATTATATTAAGTCCTTGGGCAGAAATCCTATCAATTTAGTTCATCATTTTCTATTCTTTTTTGCATAAACAGTATAGACAAATAGTGGGCCAAGGAGAGAAATGAGTAGGAAGAACAAATTAAACTGAATTGCATTTGTGAAATTGCTCAGTACTTACAATGATATCCACTGAATATCCACTGAAACAAAAGCCAATGTTTTAACCAATAATAGCATCATCATTTTTTCAATGCTCCATATCGCTACAGTCATGGAACACAACCTTGAAAGAATCAAAACAATAAATATAATCCAAAGGTCAAAGGAAAAGGGGAAAGAAGTAGAATGTAGGAAGTTATCAACTATGACTTATATAGGGGAAATGGTATAAAGGACATTATTTAAGATTCATATATACCAACATTGATACAATTGATTATTTAATGAAGAGTAAGATATAACATATTGATAAGCCAAATGATACATTTACATGAACATGCTATTCAAAAAATGACTCCAATATATTGGGTATTTTATGACAGAACATAGCCAAGAGGTGCACAGGACAAGAAAGCATGGAAAGTTTTATCTCTGTACCATTAGAGTACCCATTCTAATGAAATAACAGGTTTATCAGCATATCTAAGTAAAGAATATTTTTGTAGGGTACATATATATATATATATATATATATATATATATATATATATATATAATTATGAAACAAGTTCAGCATATCAACCTAGGAAGCCCCTAGTATGGATCTATAATTGTCCCATAAAATATATGAAAACATAGAAATATCTTTAAGACAAGTGAAAATGATTGTCTTATAAAATAAGAATGGTATCAGAATCTAGACTCTTAAGCAACTTGTGATCTAAGATACATAAAAACATTTGTTTTTGAGGGAAAAATATCACTCATTATAAGTTTTCCATTAAATTGCTTATCATAAAAAAGCAAGAATTTTTTACTTCTTATCTTTAAATTCTCAACAATTCCTTTTTAATTAGGTTGCCCTGTGATTCTTTTTCAAATATGATTGGTACTGATAGAATTTTAAGTATATTTTAATTGATATTTCATGTTATCACTTTGCATTATTACAAATTTCCTTTGATTAGATTGCTCTATTTTGCCATGATATTCTATTTTTTTTTTTACAGCTAAACAAGCTGTATTTTGAGACATATATCTCAGAAGCACCATATGCAATTTATCTCTATTCCCACATGTGGTTCACATGTTTGTATGTGTTACTTCACACCTCTACATTTGTTAAAAATTTAGTAGCAATAACAATTCTGACAGCAGTGTAGAATAAATTGTATAGATTGCTTTCCTTTTTAAGAATGTCCCTTGGAAATTAAGTGTTGAAAATAAATCTGTATTTGCTCCATGCTAAAATTGATAGTGTCACTTTGAAAAAAATAATCTGTCATAAGATTGAAAATTTGATAGACTTATTCCAATACAGAATATATTTATTCTCTGAAATAGAAAGGATGATGTGGGTTTTTGTTTTTTTTCCTAATGATATCTAAGGCTTCAATAGTTTTTAGAATGTGTATTTCCTATGATGTGTCTAAGTACATATATGCTGTGGCATATATATAATTAATGGCTTTGTGATGCCTGATAAGGGAACCAAAACTAAGCCAGAATCAAAGTTTTCCTCAGTCATTTGAGGCAAATAAGAATACTGCTGTTGCTGCATTCCCATTTTCTACTAAGAGGGTCACATAGCCATAACCCTTACCTACTTTCCTTCACCACTCCCACTTCCCCCTAGAAATTTCTCAGGATGCTTTCTCACTTGACTGGGTCTTGAACTTCAGGGATCATCTAGGCCAATCCAAATCAGAAAAAGAAATCTCTCAACATCATTGTTGATAAGTAGATTTCAAACCTCTGTTTGAAGATCTACTATGAAAGGAAATAAGCTACATAATGCCACAACATTGGATAGCTCTAATTCTTAAAACTTTTTGTTTGTGTTTCACCCCCTGATGTCAAACCTGAATTTGCCTCTTTGAAACTTTTACTCATTACTTCTATTCACATATTATGAAACCACACAGAACAAATCTTTTTTTGTAGAAAATAGCCTTTATACATTTGAAGAAAAGAAAATGAATTAAATTCTTTTTTTTTCCATTTTATTTTATACTAACTTTTTATTGACAGAACCCATGCCAGGGTAATTTTTTTTACAGCATTATCCCTTACACTCGCTTCTGTTCCGATTTTTCCCCTCCCTCCCT